>NW_006160067.1:1637168-1676133 GCF_000334495.1 Tupaia belangeri chinensis
GAAGACAACTATAGACAGCAGAGATAGTGTAATAAGAGAGTGGAATAGGGCAGAGGGTCAGACATGGGAAAAAAAACATATATATGTATGAAAGTAGAAATGGAATATTATCAATGATAACATGCTTGATTAGTCACTATGTAGTTTATTCTAGATGGGAAATTACATTTAGTACGTTATGATGATGCTCAGGGAATGAATGTTAGGTAACAAAAAAAAAAAAAGAAAAGAAAAGTTGCAGGAGAAAAAAAAGAACGGTAAAACTATTTGTACCTTTTTTTAAAAAAAAAAAAATTGCATATTTGATGACTGCAGTGAGCTGTATGGGCCCAGCTGGGTTCTACTTTATAGTATGCTCTTTCTACTCACTGGGGTTTATGCCTAAAGTCAGACTTGAGTTCATGTATAGGTATGTGTCAGCTGTGATAACTATTGGATATATTTAGGCTAATTAAGTTCACAGGCAGATCATTTGAATGGGGAGGGGGGAGGCATGGAGGGCAACCATGGATGCCAGGGACAATGTGGGAGGAGTATGGGTCATAGGAGAGGGTGGTGGATGGGGAATCAAGGATGGCAAAACAAAAGGCAAGGTATGCAGGACATAAGAATTGGGAAATTATTTGCTGAGAACATGTATGTTGATGTGCTTGATTGAGCCAATGCACAGTGTATTTTGGATGGAAAATTCATTTGTGTGTTGTGATGGAAAAAAAAAAGAAATTATAATAAAAAATAAATTATAAAAACAAAGAAAATAAATTAAAGCAAAAGTTGGCTCTTTGAAGAGATAAACAAGATTTATATACCATTAACTAGACTAATTAAGAAGAGGAGAAGCGTCCTGTCTTTCTCTGGCTTTCTGGTGAGCGCACGTGCCCTATAGCAAAAACCTCTCAAAAAAAAAAAAAAAGATATGAAACCCTTAATTTCTGTGGGAGTCTCCCAGACTTAATTTCTGTACCAAGACAAGATAAATTTGCAAGGAACTTTCAGCGACCCATTCAAAGTGCTTTTTTTTTTTTTTGGAGAGATTTTTGCTATAGGGCGCGTGCGCTCGCCAGATAGACAGAGAGAGACATAGAGACAGAAAGCGAGAAATCATCCCCCAGGAGGGATGGTCACGCCGCAATCCCTTCTCCTCCATTCTCCTCTTGGGATCTTGGGCACACACGCACACGCGCCCGGCGTGAGTTTTAAGCCACTGGGTCCAGGATGCGAACCGCGGTCGACTACGTGGGAGTCCAGTGACATAGCCATTATGCTAACTGTTGGTTCCTTCAAAGTGCTTTTCATTGCACAACATTTTACCTTCACATCAACCCTATAAAATAAGATTTTTCTATTTTTCCTCTTTTTGGTTTATTTCTCCCAGGAGAGAGAGAGAGAGAGAGACAGAAAGATGCCCTCAATGAAGTCTTTACATAGTATCCACCGCTAGCCTTAGTCAGCCCAGATTACAGCCAGCCCAGCATGCACCAGAAGACCTCAGGCCTGAGCCTGGGACCTTCTCATGATGAGAAGAGCATTGTGTTACTGTTGTACCATTGGACTGGTCCTCTTGTATGTATGTATGTATTTTTTTAAGAGTTCACTTTTTTCAAAGAATTTATTTAAATTTATTCATTCATTCATTTATTTTAATATGACCAGAGAGAGACATACAGAGAGAGAGGGAAAATGAGAAAGCAAGTCACCAGGTTTGGGACTCAAACCATAGTCGGCCATGTGGGAGTGTCCAGTGCCTTAACCACCACGCTATCTGCTGGTCCCCGTATGTATTTATATTTAAGACAAGGTCTCTGCATGTCACAGTCCTCCTGCCTCCCAGCTGGGACTATGGGCACATGCCACAGCATTGGCTTTCTTTTCAGACAGGGTTTCCAAATGTTTGTGTGCTCAGGACAGCCTCAAACACACGGTCCTCCTCTCTGAGCCTCCTGGAATCCCTGGGATTAGAATAGCTATCTTAATTCTTTCTTACAGAAGAAGAAACTGAGACACAAAGGGATTAATGAACATGCCCAAGAATTAAGACCCCAAACAGAGCATGCCTCTCTCCAGAGTGGGAAGAGATTTCAGATTCCCAGGGACATCTAGTCTAAAACCAAGCAGAGAACAAGCACCTTGGTTTTAAAGGAAATACCAGTCACAGGTGGAATGTTATTGTTTGCTGGAAAAGCTTTTCCACAATAGTCCTCCTTAGAGAGCTGAGCAGAGTTGGCTACATGGCCTTGGTATCTGGGTAGCGGATGGAGAGGTCTAGAAAAAACTGATGATGAAGTCATAGCTCATGACACCAAATGTGTCAGAACTCTGCCATGTGGGCTGACGCAGTGGATCTATGTGCGCAAATGGAGCCATTTTGGGGGGTGGGGAGTGACTTTCCTGGTGACTCTAACGAGCCTGGACTGCACCCATGTCTCAATGTGTGAGCTCAGGCAAATGAGTGTCCGTGTACCTCCAAGACGTGGCGTTACTGCTCAAGTGAACGGCCTGCATTTCCATGAATGCTATGGAATACACAGAGAGCTACTGAAAAGGACATACTCCAAGCACAGGAATCCTGGTATCAGAGAGCAGCCCAGTGTCTTTCCACTGTGCTCTGCAGATAGCATCTGTCTAGCAGAAAATACGACAGCTTGTTAGTTCCAGGGTCATTTTTTTGACTCTTCCTTGATCAAAGCTTGTGGACATTTACTATCGGTTGACTTTCTTAATCAAGACGTTTTTGTTGCGGGGCCAGATGGCAGCACAGGGGTAAAATGTAATGGTCCATGAGGTTAGCCCACATGGGAAGATTCTGGGTTCATATACAGGGGACCTCCAGAAGTACAGTGGGCACTGGCTGAAGCTGGGGGTAGACTGCAGTGTTTCTCTGACTCTTTTTCCTGGAAGCAAGAGATAAACAAAAATGTTCACTGAATATCTATTGTATGGCAGCTACGATGAAAACTCATCTTTTCTTCCTTCTTTTGTCTAACTGGAAAAATATTTGCTGAGTTTCTGGTATGTATCCACCATCGAGCACTCACTCTGTACAGATTCACTAGGTATCTACTGTATGCTAGATGTTTAGTTAGGGCCTGGGGACACATGATTCAGAGAGGGTCCCTTTGCTCTGATAACTTGAAGTGCTTTGGCTTTGCTTTCTGTAAGTCTGCTTATTCCATGGCATTTAATGCTTTGCTACTTGGCCAATAGCTGCCTCCAAGCAAAACTTCCACAGCAATATCTTGGATCCTCGGGACATCCTCTACGCATTAGCGCACATCTGTAAAGACACCAACTTTATAGACAGAATTAAGTTCTAACCTTCTACAGCAGTGGTCCCCAACCTTTTTGTACCAGGGACCAGTTTCATGGAAGATAATTTTCCACTGATGGGGAAAATATTTCTAATGTTCCCCACATAAAAAAACAATAGAGGTCTGAGGTGATAGATATGCTAGTTACTCTGATTTGATGATTACACATTGTACACAAGTATTGAAATGTCACATTGTAACCCATAAATATGTACAATGATTGTGTATCGATTAAAAATCTAAAAAAAGTGAAACAGAAGAAGGAATTTAGAGCAATCACTGATGCTAATGAAGATATACTCTACCCTAAAAATGACCTGCTGTACAACCACCTCTTAGCATTCCTATTTTTCTAAATTATTTTAAATACACAAGTGCCCGGCAGTGGTGGCACCCTGAGAAGATGCTGCTGTTCCACAGACCAAGGTCGCACGGGATGTGTGGATGGATTCTGAGCACACCCTGATAAACCAGGTGCATTGGCCCTTGACTGAAGTCCCAGCCACCGGGGAGACTGAGGCAGATTGCAGCAGAGTGAGACCTTGTCTTAAAGGTCAATACATAGGGCCAGCAGGTGGCACGGAGGTAAAGGCAGCTGGACCCCACACAGGCGATTGTGTGATTTGAGTCCCGGACTATGCTGGGTGCATGTGCATGCATCCCCCAAGTCCCGAGAAGGAGAAGAAGGGATTGCCATGTGGCCATCCCCGCCCCCAAGAGGGTGATTTCTTGCTTTCCCTGTCTTTCTTTTTTTCTCTCTCTGTGTCTCTCTCTGGTGAGCTCACTTGCTCTATAGCAAAACTAAGATAGGACCCAGCAGGTGGCATAGTGGTTAAGACGTTTGATTCCCACATAGCCAACCAGTTTGAGTCCCAGATCCAGTGGCGCTTGAAACATGCCAAGTGTGTGTGTGTGTGCACCAAAAATGTCAATGGAAGAACAGAGGAACAGGGGATTGTGGCATGGCCTTTCCCCCTGGGGGATGAATTCTCACTTTCTTTCTGTCTCTCCAGCAAGTACAAACATCATATAGCAAAAAAAAAAAAAAAAAAAAAAACACAATCCTAAAACAAATTATTTAAAGACATAAGTTTTAAAGTGAATAAGTAAGTAATGCTGCTGACCTGTAGTGCAGGTAACTGCTATACAATGGGGACCTGAATCCCACATGGCTGACTGCTGTTCAAATTCTGGGCCCGGGGACCAACAGTTAGCATAATGGCTATGTCGCTGGACTCCCACCATAGTCGCTCGCAGTTCGCGTCCCGGACCCGGTGGCTTCAAACTCATGCCAGGCGCGTGTGTGTGCGTGCCCAAGATCCCGAGAGGAGAACGGAGGAGAAGGGATTGCGGCGTGGCCATCCCCCCCCCCCCCAGGGGGGGGGGATTTCTCGCTTTCTGTTTCTCTGTCTCTCTCTGGCGAGCGCACGCGCCCTGTAGCAAAAAGTAAAACCTCTCCAAAAAAAAGAAAAAATTCTGGGCCCGGTGGCCTAAGAACAGGCCAGACACTTGTGCATGCCTGCTAAAATCCCAGTAAGTTGGAGAAATGAAGGACACAGGAGGCAGTATGACCACATCCTACTGGGGCACGTCCTCCCTCTCTCTTCCTGCTGTGTGACATGCACCCTCTGGTAATAAGAACAAGTATCATCTTATTAAAGCTAGTTTAATAAATAAGTGCATACATATATAAATACATGTTACATAAACTAATATGTATATGTGTATATATATGTATATATATAAGCATTAAGCAAAAATTAATATAACACTGACTTGGTGTACATTAGAGACTTAAAAGAATACCTATCATTTAAAAGAACTAAAAAATGGGCAATGAATTGATATTGCTATAAAAATCAAAACAGAAAGGAAAAATTGGAAAGGCCAATTGACGTAATCTCCCCATCAATATTCATTGTTAAATTGACCAGATTGCTGTAGCATAAATTTAGGAGTTTGCTGTTTGGGGTTTCGTCTGTATGTGTTCAGGGTGTGCAGTTCCAAGAACAACTGCGACTCGACTTCAAAAGTATATATATTTATATATTTCCATCATCGTCTTTTCCATCACCATCAAATGTCAGTTCCCTTCCATGAAGGCAGTGGGGGTCATGTGATTCGCTGAGCCCACAATTATTTATGCTTCCTGGTGCCCAAGCCAGGCTTTGTACAGCTCACACCCAAGTCCATGCAGCCCTTGTTTCTGGGGTAGAAGAAAAGGGAACTCATGCAGGTCAGCGTGGGCCAGTACCTGTGAGTTGAAGCCGCCAGCCTGAAAGAGCATCTCCAGCCTGAAAGAGCATCTCCTTCCTTTTTAGAGGGTTCCCTTGATGTCAAGACCCACCATTCACCATTTCCAAATGAGGAAACTTGGCATCTGTTTTGTAAAATGCCAAATGTGTTTTCCTTACATATCTGCTGCCACATCAGTGATCTGTCCTTAGTTAGATCTCTTTGAAAAAAAGGAAAGAAGCAAGCAAGTAGATTTTCTGCCTCTTGCTTGCCAGTCGATCTTGGATGAATAACTTAACTGTCTGAGCCTCGATAACCTTATGTACATAGAGGAAGCAATATGACCCACAGGGCAGAATAGAATTATAGTGAAGATGAACAACAGCAGCTGGTACATAGCAGGTAACAATACTATTGTTATGACTATTATTAATACTTCTCATTGAGTGCTTACGACATGATATTCAGAAAAAATGTTAGTTCTTCCAAGTTGTCTGAACTGCATCACCTTCCTAAGATGTAACTTTCTTATCTGTACAACAAGCCTAATCATTTATACCTTTGTTTTAAACTAGTGGTTCTCAAACTTGAGCATGTATCAGAATCTCCCAGAGAGCTTCTGAAAATGTGGTTTACTGGGCCCACTTCCAGTGTTTCTGATTAAGCAGGTCTGAGTTAGAAATAAAGAATGTGCATTTCAAACACTTTTCCAGTTGTTTCTGATCCTAATGATCCTGGGCTACACTTTGAGAATCCCTATTTTAAGGATGAAATTTATTGAACATTTATTCAACAAACATTTATTGAGTGCCTATAATCTGTTCTAAGTAGAAAAGGAAAAGCAGTGAATATGACTAAGCCCCTGCCTCATGAAGCTTCTGTTCTAGTGGGAGCAATAAATAAACAGTAAGATTTCTGATTATGGTAAGTACTTTGAAGGAAATAAAGCAAGTTGAAGGAGTAGTGGGTGACTGAGCTTCACTGAGCATGGTATTTCAGTTGCAGTCAGGGAGGGCATCTCTGAGGAAGTCATATTTGATCAAAAAATGATAAGAAAGAAGATGGTTGACTTAGAAGAAGAGCATTTCAATAAGAACAGTGAGCCAAGAGGGAGAATGAGAGATGGAATTGGGGTGACAGATGTGGGCAGATCACACAGGGGGGTCTAACCAGTTGCATCTTCTCTAAAGTATGATGGAAAGCCCCTGCAAGGTTTTAGGTAGGTGAGTGATGTCCTTTGATTTCCTTTTTCCAAAGAGCACTCTAGCTCTGGGCAGACAGGAGTAGGAGCAGGGTGTCAGTTCAGTGGGTCAGGGCTGCTGAGATCCTCCAAGTGAGGGATGATGGGGTTGCCTAAGGGGGCAAAAGAGCACGTGCAGAGCAGCTAGCAGATTCATAAAGTGACATTTTGAAAGGAGAGAATCAGGAGGAAAAAAGAAGCAAAACATGGAACAGACATGAAACGGAGAAGTATCTGAGGATAATACATACAGTGGTATCTTTGACTGGGCTAATGTACAGTGTATTCATGCTAGGAAAATTCATTATGTAGGTTATAAAGATGTACAGTGATTAGATATTCTTAAAAATGAGAAAATACAGGAAGGGAGAAAAATGGGGAAAGAAAAGAAAGTCAAGCTGACAGGGCTTGCTATGGAGTTGGGGGTAAGGTAAGGATAAGAAGGGAGTCAAGAGTGAGTCCTAGAAGGCGGAAGCACCTTCAGCTTCAGACCCACAAGTGCTCTTTCTCTCAATAAACTTTCCTGTTTCTCTAAAAATAAATAAATAAATAAATAAATAAATAAATAAATAAATAAAAAGTGAGCACTGGGAACCGAGATTTGATTTAGTAAGATCATCTGTAAGAAAGTAATTTGGTACATAATAAAGACTCAATTCTCATCCATGCGTCTTAGAATTGAGATGTTTTCAGAGATATTCTAATGCTGCCCCAAATGGCCATATAGCCCGTGTTCTCACAATCTAATGGACACTATTGTACAGACTGTGACATCAATAGAGTTGTATAAAGAGGTGCCTTTGGGAAAGTTCCTACTTTTAGGACTGTCTCCATAAGTATCATAGGGTTTTTTCACCTTTCTGCAACTCAATATAACTCCACCAAACTGAGTATCCAGCCAGAAGCCATAATGCCAGGGACTGGAGGTGTGTCACCCATCTGGGAACACTCTAGCACTGAGGAGCTTACCTTTAGAGTAAGCGCCATCATGTCATCTGTGATCAGTATTGATGTTGGGACTTTCTTGGCATTCCCCCAAGATTCCTTGCTCAAGGTTGTTTTAGCCAATTATACCCCTCTGTTGTGGAGATGGCATGAGAGTGCTCGTGATTTGTAACCTCACAAGGACAACCAGTCTAGGTGTGTACTCCCTCCCTGCTTGAGCAGGGATGGCAAGCTTGCTGTGACACCAACAGAGACAGAGACGCATGCATTCTGTGGGAGCAATCACGTCTGGACCCTAGAGCTCTCCAAATATCATCAAGAAAGAAGCATGACTCATTGAGATTCAGTTGCATTTTTAAAGAAGTTTGTTCATGTTGTTTATAGCTTAGGAGATTCAAGTGGTGGTGTTCACGCACCAAAATTATGAAGAAGGGAGTTTGTCGCCATCAGCATCCTTAGCCCACTTTGTTTCCTGTGAGTTTATTCTTAGAAACTCAAGATCCTCACGGATATCTACATCAGTTCCCCATTCCTCTCCTCCTGTACTTACCCAAATGCCCATGCTCTGTACTTGAATTGACCACCCCCCTTCACAGTTATTCATGCAGAAGTATTCATAGATCAGGCTAGACATTTCATGAAGCACCCACTCTGGATGCTGCTTTGAAGAATGGCCAATATTTATGGAGTCATTATTAATCATCAGGCACTGTGCCAAAGTGATTTCAGTGAATAATCTCATTTAATACACCATACCAATGGTTTTTGTACTCTTACTAATTCCATGTGTAAATGAGAAACCTGTGAAGAGGTGAAATGATACTCAAGATCACCCAGGAAGATTACAGCAGAGTAGGATGCAAAATTCAAGCCTCATTGATTCATAGTCTATGCTCTTAAACACCACCATACTGTCCTACGTAGGAGTTATGGGTTATCTATTTTGTGTCATTCCCTTTACAAATGCCATGTCTTGATTCCCACAGAAACCCTCCAAGATAGATATTATTATCACTTCTAAGGAAACAAGGAGTCTCAGAAAGGTTAAGAATCTTGCATAAGACCTATAGTGATTTTTAAAGTGAGCAGTCCAGGGTAAGAAGCCAGATTTCCTGGACGCCAATGTCTGTGCCCTTCCTGTGGCACCAAATGTAGTTTTCTCGTGGGCTATGGTATTGGGGGGGTTCTCTGAAGGTTGGGTAAGATTTCAATAGATGGGGATGGAGGAACTGCCTCTGATTGTAAGGGACAGCAGAAGTGGACAGCAACCAGACCTACCATAGTGTACGTGAATCAGCAGTGGCCCAGTTTCTCTGGAACATGAAGCTAAGAGAACATCCTCACTTTCTAGAATTCTACATGTTGTATCTCCCCTCACCTAGCTGTGAAATCCTGCACAGGCTTTCCATCGTATGACACTTACACAGTCTGCATCCTGCTTGTCCTCTTCTTCCACAGTGGGTGTGAAGGGAAGCCCACAGACCTCGTCTCTCATCTTCAAGTTCATCACTCTTTGCAAGTCAGGGCTTCTGCATTTGCTCTTTGTCCTGCTAGTAACTTTTTTTTTAGAGACATATTTTTCTATAGGGCATGTGTGCTCACTTGACAGAAACAGAGAGACAGAAAGCAAGAAATCACCCCCTAGGAAGGATGGCCATGCTACAATCCCTTCTCCTCTGTTATCCTCTTGGGATCTTGGGCATGCATGCACATGTGCCTGGCATGAGTTTTAAGCCACCAGGTCCAGAACTCAAACCGTGGTCAACTACGTGGGAGTCCAGTGACGTAACCATTATACTATCTGCTGGTCCTACCAGTAACTTTCTTTTACTTCCTCTTTCCACAATAGGACTTGGCTCAAACATTACTTTCTCAGGGAAGCCTTCCTTGACTATATATCACATCATTCCAATGTTCCATTTGAATATTTCTTGAGTAAATAAGTCTGGGTATCCTTGCCCATGTATGCAACTGAAGAAATCTAACAATTAAGTGTAAAAATTTAACTTTTCCAAAATTCGCTCATCTGTAGATAGACCAGTCCTACCTAGGAGCCAAAATTACAGAGCACCACCTATGTACAAGCTACTCGTTTGGAAGATCTACCTGTATTAGCTCGCTTAATCCTCGCAGCAGCCTATGAGGTAGGTGTTATCTTTCCTTCTAAGGACAAAGAAATGAATAAGGAACATTATTATTTCCAGGACAAGAGGAGATAGTTAAGGAGGTGGGGAAAATGAATGGATTGTGGATTCCCAGATAGACTGGACTAACTCCATGGAAAGTCTTCACGGTAGAAGGAAGAGCATGAGCAATAACTTGGGTCTCGAAGACACATTCTGGAAGAGGGGAAATCAATGCATCTGAAGGAAAATCAAAACAAAGTCACTTTAAAAAAAAAGTTTTTGCCTTAGGGTATGTGTAATTGACAGGGAGAGAAGAGAGACAGAGACAGTGAGAGGGAAAGTGAGAAATTACCTCCCAAGGGGGATAGCTACACACAATGCCTTCTCCTCCATTCTCCTCCCAGGATTCTGGGTGCACACACACATGTACCTAGCATGAGTTTCATGCTACCGGATCTGGGACTCAAACCATGGTCAGCCATGTGGGAATTCAGCAATGTAACCACTACACGTCTGCAGGCCATCCCCAAAGCCACATTTTAAAAATCTTTATACCAAGAACCATGCTGAACAGCTTCCATGTTTTAGCTCAGTTCATTTTTCCTGTTACATCTCACTAGCCCTTAGAGCAAGAAACAAAAGATTAATAGCAGAGACAGGGCATGGTCACCATGGTACAGGCAGGCAGGTGGTACAGGTTTATACGTACTGCTTGCTATATGATGGCCAGACCCCAGCCAGAGGCCTGGATTCAGACCCCTGACAGTGGGCAAAAGCTCCTGTGGTCCTGGTTGGCTATCACAATACGGCCCGGCCCTCTAGAGAGTAACTCTCTCTCTCCAGAAATAAATAAAATAAATTTAAAAAGAAGGAAAAAAAAAAAAAAAACAGCAGAGCTAGTAAGAGAGCGAGCCAAAATTGAATGTAAGTCTCTCTGAAAAGTGGAATGCGAAGAGTATGGATACCCAGGATGGAGAGAAGGACTGGGGGAAGGTTGAGGAAATACTGTTCTTTCACAGCTACTGGAGAAAGAGAAAGCTACAGTATACAGCATTTGTCAAAGCCAGGGATCCGTTATATATAGTTATCAATGTGGCAAAGGATCTTTTAGAAAAGTTTGTGGATTTATTTATCCCTTTAAAAGTTTTAAGAATGAGTTGGTGAGGCAAGCCAATGCAGGAGACTATCCCAGGCTTCATCCTGCCTCCCAACTTGTCCCAGGTACACCTGTCTGCTGCCATTTCCGCCCAGAGTCTGTGCTGCTGCAGACCAGGGAGGAAAAGCAATTGTGAGAGAAGCCCACATAGGAAATCGCTCCAGGCTTCTTCCTGCCTCCCCACTCATCCCAGGAATATTCTGAGGCTTTGTAGTTTTCTGAACCACATGCCACAGTGCACCATGCAACTCCTTTTCTCTTTTCCTGAAAATCTCCAGATTAGCCCCAGTTGTACCTGTTCTCAAGAGTCTGGGAAAGGAAGCAACACCTAAAGGTGACTTACACACCTGATTGGAAGACAAAGTCCTCTGCCAAGAACACATCTGAGAAGTAGAGCTCTCCTTCCCCCAGACACTATAGAGTCCACAACAGAAATGCAGGCAGTAGTGTATAATCCACCAGATGACTAGAAAATAGTGAGTCGGTATGGGAAACACAGAAATACCTCTTTCTTAATAGAACAGAGCAACTCTTCTTCAACCATGGACAGCACAAAGGAATTTGAAGGAATGTCAGAAATAGAGTTCAGAATAGCCATGATGAGGAAGTCTTTCTAGGATTCGAAATGGGAAATAGACACCATAAAAAAATGATCGATCAGAACTCCTGGAGATGAAGACAGTAATGCAGGCCATCAAGACCTCTCTTGAAAGTATTTATACTAAGCTGGACCACATAGAAGACAGACTCTCTAAACTATAAGACAAAACCTTTGACTTAGATAAAGCCACCAAAAATAATGGAAAAAAGTTTTGTTTTTTTTAATGAGGACAACATACAAGAAATACTAGATACAATGAAATGCCCAAATATTCAAGTAATAAGCATTCCAGAAAGTGATGAATCAGACAGGGCATAGAGGTCCATTTCATGAAATACTTGCATAAAACTTCCCAAACCATTTAAACCAAGAAATACAAAGGACCCCAAATACAATCAACCCAAGAAGATCCTCTCTATGTCACATCATAGCCAGAATGACCAAAATCACAGATAAAGACAAGATACAAAAATTGGCAAGAGAGAAATGTAAAGTTACTTACAAAGGTTATCCCATCAGGCTAACATCAGACCTCTCAGCAGAAACAATGCAAGCAAGGAAGGAATGGGAAGATATATTCAAAGTGTTAAAAGAAAGACAATTTCAACCAAGAATACTAAACCCAGAAAGATTATCCTTCAAATGGGAGGAATAGATAACAATTTTCTCAGATAAACAAAACCTGAAAAAATTTACCAACACCAGGACAGCTCTTCAAGAAGTTCTGAAGAGAAAAAGGGCATTAGATAGTAATAGAAGGGCTAATTCATCAAGGAGATAGAACACTTATAAATATCTTTGCATTCAACACAGGAGTACCTAAATACATGAAGGAAAGACTGCTAGCTCTAAAAGGAGAGACAGAGTGTAACACACTAATCATTGGGGAAATTCTATGGGAAGCATTGTCAAATATGAAATGGTGCTTAGCTCTCAATGTATAGAAATCTATGTCAGTGTGTGTTCCAAAATTGTATGAGATTTGTAAGTATCTGTTCTGTAATAGTATGTTATTAGTCATACTTGTAACGCTAAATAGTTCTAACCTAGTTTGTCACAGAAATGATCAAATTTGTCAGTTCTGGGTTGTGGTAAAATCAGATCTCAAATTGTGGCCATTTAAAAAAAAAAAAGTCTTAAGAATGAATTCCCATTTAGGGAAACATTTAGCACAATGCCAATATAGAAAAATATGAAGTTACACAAAACCCTAACTCTACTGATTGATGGAATAGCTTCCTCTCATTTAAGCCAGGAAATGTAACTGACTAGACTTTATGCTTACAAAAAGGTTCTCTTCCCCTTACCCAATTCAGTAAAGACACGGAGTGGAGGGGGATGCCACTCAGTGGTTAACAAGATGGCCTGTCAGTAGAAATAAAACTCAGAAGCAGTGAAAAATAAAAATATCTTGAAAGTTTTAAACTAACCCATTCTGAAAATATCGCTCTTTCTGCTTTTGTCTATTGTGATTAGCAAAGATGTAAGTTTAACTCAGATCACAATATGCGTCTGATATAAAAGCCAGGATATTTTTCCAGTCCATTAACCTGATAATGAAGGCAGGTAGAGAAATTACCCCAAAAAAGGCTGAAATAAAGAGAAAAAGTGATCCAGCGGCTAGGGAAAAAAAAGTCCCAAGTGATGGGCTGGTTGATCAAATTCTAAGGTAAATGTAGACTTTTAAAGCCATGGCAAGTTAACAAACCAGTTTCAGAGACAATGATATGAGTTATAATTATGGAAATCAAGAGGTCATGGTTAGCATTTCTAAACTGGGTGAGGAAATCACAGAGGAAGCGATGTTGAGCTTAGGACCCAGGAAATGGATGAGGAAGAGGAAGATGAATATGGTAGGCAGAGAAATTTTAACAGGTCCACATATTCGGGTAGTGAAAAAAATCCAGGAATGGCTGAAGCATGACCACAGAAGTGAGAAAGTGACAAGACAGGAGAAATAAGCCATGTCCAGATTACGCTTCCTGTTGACGTGGAAGGAGGTTTTAATGTTTAGACTTACACAAAAGAGCTTCACGGGAGGAGACTGGCCTGGACAAATTTATGTTTACAAAAGGTCATTCTGGCTATGATCTAGAGGAAGGGTTGATATCCTCTGGTTGTGGTCCTTACAGAAACAAAAACATGGTTCCATGAAATATCTTAAATTTGCAAAACTCAAATAGCTGGGGGAAAAAAATCTTCCATTACTCATTAATTAATTAAACTTTTTTTTAGGGTAAAGGGGAAACAGGATTAAAATTCCAAAGGTATCTCAAAACTAGCAAAGAAAGAAGCAAGCTGACATGTGCTTGGAAGATGTAATTTTATGATTAACACATTCTGAGTGAGAGCAGAGGTGGGCAAGTTAAGGAGCTTCAAGGCAAGTGGGCTTTTAGTTTAAGTACAACCAGGGGATGCATTAAGGAATGTGTTCACTGTCCCAGTACTGCGTTCACACTGCAATGCGTGCCTGAGTTTAAAATACTGTTATTTGACCATTTCTGGGAGGGCTAGGTAGAATGAACTTCTTGTGTAGGGTTAATGGAAAGTCAGTAAGACCTGCTAGCTGACCATAACAAAGTTCAAATAATGACATTATCTTGGTGAAGTAAGATTGCCCAGGATCTGGTCTTCATGGCTTAGAGCCTCCACAACCTGATCTGTCGTTATTCAGAAGTATTCTCTCAAGATTTATAGTAACTAGGCATTTCGATAAGCGGGCTTGATCCCGGCTGACCGAGAGAATCATACATAGAGTTTTTGAGGAAAAAAACACAAATGCCCAGGTTGGCAGGTGGTTTGGTAATTAAGATGCTGGACTCCCTCAAAACCACCCACAGTTTGAATCCTGGACTTGGTGGCTTGCTTTCTTACTTCCTGTCTCTCCCTTGTCCAATTAAAAAATAATCATAAATAAAATTAAATAATAATTATTTAAAAAGTAATGACAACATTTTTAAAATACCAAATGCCTGGTCTTAGTATTAAGTCTGAAAAGGGTTTCAAACTTCTGAATATTTGATCAACTCCAGTAGTCCCAGAGACACAGCCAGGGTGGAGAACTGCCACTGTGTCAGGTAATCTTAGCCTGACGTTGCAATCAATTTAACTCCCTTTATATGGATCTTGTGCTCATTATACAATTTTATGGTTATAATTCAATTTCATCTGTGAGTTTTTGTACAAAGAATGCACTGGTTCTTGCCATGCAGGTATTTCAGGGCAACTGATAATGACATTTCCTTTTTTGAACTGATAGGCTAACCTTGGCAATTTATATAACAGTCTTAATATGCCTAGTTAACATAAATCTGTCTTTGATAGAATAACACTTCTTTCTGAGAAATGACAAATCAAATTGCAGAGGCTCTAAGCCGTGAAGACCAGATACTGAACAATCTAACTTCCGCAACAGAATGTTATCATTGGAGCTTTCTTAGGGTCAGCTAGCAGGTTATTAAGTGATCAGCCAGCAGGTGTTATTAACTGACTTTCCATTAACCTTACACAAGTGGTTCAGTCTACCTAGCCCTCCCAGAAATGGTCAAATAACAGTATTTTAAACTCAGGCACGCATAGCAATGGTTTAGAAGTGAGAATCCAGGTACTGGGACAGTGAACACAATCCTTAATGAGTCCCCTGGTTATACGTAAACTAAAAGCCCCACTTGCCTTAAAAATATTGTTTTCATCATCAAGGAAAAGTGTTCCCTGCAGTGTATTAAGTAGCTACGGGCCAGAGGGGAAATATTGAAATTTAAACATGGAAATGAATGTAAAAGATGCATCATAAACTTCATGGACCCAGCAGCAGGTACTAAAAGAGGTCTTTATTTTATTACAATATTAAATGACTATTCAGTTGAGTAAGTGGGACCTGAGCAGAGCTTCCCTGGGTATTGTTCTGGCTGCATAACTGCAGTCTCTACCCTTTTTCAAATGTAAATGGAGGGTATCTTTTGTCATCAACAAAAGTTCCAAGGAACAATGGAGAATGGAAGAAATGTCATAGAAGCAAATGGGAGAAAGCACAGAGGTGGGTAAGTCAGCTGCAACATCCTTGAAAACATGCCAAAAATCTTTATCTCCTGAAGGAGCTGCAGTGGGGAAGAGAAACCTCTTATCCCAGAAAGGAAGGCTTCTCAGTTTCCTGGAAGATGGCATTGGGCCAGAGCAGCCATCCAGAGGAAGATGGAAGAAGGGGTGCTTACTAGGAGGCCCAGGTGAAAGCGAGAAAGTTGTCCGTGGCGGGGAGGTGGGGGGAACAATTGCTTGCTGTTTTCCACAGGCTCCTAAGGAAGGACCACGTTGGATGCAGGCTGGGCGCCTGCAGGTCCCTGGGGCTTCTGTAGGAGACACCCCCAGTAGATAAAAGAAAAGCTGATGCCTTTGCCCTGGCTCAGACAGTGAAAATAAGCTTGGGCTCTTAACATTCCAGCAATTTGCACACCCTTACATGGTTCAGGTCTAAGCCAAAAGGAATGTTCACCCCACAGCCGTTGTGTATGTGCCCTCCGTTTAACCCGTCCTCAGAAATCTCAAAGGGAAGTTACGGGGAGAGCATAGCAGTATTTGTTCAAAATGCATCTCTCTGGGCCGGCGGTAGGAGTCGTGAATGAGTGGTTAAGTAAATGGACTTGGGAATTAGAATGCTCTGACTTTGAATCCAGTTCTGTCACTTACTAGTTTTATGGTCTTGCACACATTACTTAGCTTCTTTGGGCTTCCTTTGCCTCATTTATTAAATCAGAAAATAACATCTTCGTCAGAAAGTTGCTATGAAAGCTAAATTAGACACCCAAGAAGAGGTTTAGCACTGTGTTAGCATAGAGTATCTTAACCAGCAAACGGAATGACAGGGCAGGAGAACATTTCGAGCTGTGATCTACGGTCTTCCCCACTCCATTTCCACCTTCACTCCTACTTCATTGATTTACATGAAGTCAGTGATCCTTTCCTCAGCCAGGCAGCTGCGAAGGAGACACCTGGTTGCCTGAAGAAGGGTATCAGAGCGAAACCAGGGAGGAAAGGCGTGCAAGTGTTTGGCTCTTGAATTTCAAGAACTATGATCTAAATGTAATTCAGAAATGATTTTTAAGAATACGTGATCATGGGACCAGCAGTTAGCGTAATGGCTATGTTGCTGGTCTCCCACGTAGTAGACCGTGGAGCCACTAGCAGAGAACTGGACCAGCACCTTTTCAGTGCAGTGAGTCCTTTGAGTCACCAGATCAGTGGCTCCATTAGCTTGCTGCTCAGTACCTGGTGAAGATTATCTGGTGACAGCAGCCACCATACCACTTCATGGTCACCCCAGAGCACTCCCCTTCTGTTCTCTAAGACCTTGGTGAGCCTCCAACCCACTCTGCAACTCCCTTGCAGTAACCAAATGCCCATTAGCCCTAGCAGCTTAGAGAGGTGATGGCCACTCAAACAGAACTCAGTCCTCCATAACCAGCAATTATGGAAAACTCCCACCGAGCCAGCATGCTATGGCGCCCCTGCACTTCCTAAATGAATACTGATTGCTCCTTTACTTTGTCCCTCAGACAAATTCTGATCATCACCCATCATCCATTTAACCTCAAGAAGCAAAATGAATCTACTCAGTATTCTATAAATGCAGGGAACTCCCACTAGCTTAAAAAGAAAATGTGGTTCTACCTTTTGACCCTTGAACTACACAGTTAGAAGCAAAAAAGGCCCATTTCCATAGCAGCAAAATAACCAATTATTGTCTTAAACCATGCCTGAAATGTCAACGAAGTTGATTCCCTGAAGGAATCCTGAAGTCTCCTTCTATCTCCCTACTTGCAAGACTCCTGCAATTACTTCTTTACAAATCCAAGTGGCTGAGAACTTTGAGAACTGTCCAGAGAGTAAGAAATGAAAATATATATCCTTAAATAAACAACTTTAAAAAAATATTAGACAGGAGAGGGACAGGGAAGCCCCAAGAATTTTCTATGGCATCATGGAAAACTGTTATCTTTGAATTGTGGGAGGATGCATGCAGTCACTAGAAAGAGAGAGAGAGGGAGCAAAGCACTTCCCCCAGGGACATATTCATGCCACAACTGCTTTTCATCCATTTTTGCATCCCATTGGTATTTGGGGCACACTTGCACATGAACCCAGTACATTTCTTAAGCTGCCAGGGCTAGGACTCAAACCATGGTCCGACATATGGGATCCAGCTCCCTCAACCACAGGACCAGCCTAGAAAATAACTTTTTAGATTCCCAATGTGACCCCTCTGGGAATTTAGACATCATAGGATGTGACGCTCTGAAGTTTGCTATCCGAGAAAGCCTGTAAACATGAACAAGCCAGAAAGAGCATGGAGACAGTCAATGGAATGAACACTAAGGTGTTTATTTTCCAAACAGAGTGAGCGCTAAGAATAATGTTGGCTAAGGTGTGTCTGCAAGCAGTGCCTGAGTGATGAACAGTGTCCTTCACGGCAGTTTGGCTTGACTTCTGGCTTCCTTGCCTTCGTGGAGCATCAGAAAGACTGTCCCCAGGGTAAATTTTGGAGCAGGCTGTCTCTGAAGGCTTACTAACCAGACTCCAGTATTGACGACACTCACATAGCATGGGGAGTGGTTAAGCACCTTGTAACACATCATACATTACAAGGTTAGACCCTCCCTTTCCTTAGCCACTATCCTGCCATATCATTTATTTCCTCTGCCTTTTCTATCCTGTTTCCAACCGACCCTAACATACATTTTAGAGGAAATGAGAACTCTGTAAGCCATGCCGTGCGAGCATCATGAAGGTGGTAACCAGGTCTGCAGCATTCACTGCCCTGTGCACGTCTGGCTCGTAGTCCTGATTTACTCACTCGGTCAGTCAGTTACTGCACGCTATTTACTGAGCACCTCCAAGGGCAAGACACTGTTCCAAGAGCTTAACACACAGCAGGGAGCAAAAGGGTGAAGTGCCTGTCCTCACGACTTACGCTGTGATGCAGTGACCCAAACGGTAAACCGATAAAAATATAAAATGTCCACCCTTGATAAATAGTTAAGAGGAAAATAAAGCAGAATTATGTTGCAGAGAATGTCAGAGGACAGTCAGGGAGGATAGGGTGCTCAGAGAAGACCCCTCTGACCAAAAACCTGAAAGAATAAGAGGAAGAGCCAGCAGATGGTATAGTGGTTAAAGTACTGAACTCCCACATGGCTGACGACAGTTTGAGTCCTGGACCTGGAGTGGCTGGCTTTCTCATTTGCTCTCTCTCTCTTACATGTGCCCAATAGCAAATTTAAAAATAATAATAATGGGTGCAGCAGGTAGTGAGGTGGTGAAGGCGCTGTACACTCCCACATGAAATAAATAATGCTTTAAAAGAAAAAGAGAAAGCATAAGAGGGTGAAGCTACAGTGTACAGGCATGGCCAACAGTGCTGAAGAGGGACTGTCTGGCATGTCTGAAGAACTGCACGGAGGCCAGTGTAACTGGAATGAAATGAGTTGTGTGTGTGTGTGGGGGGGGGTAGGAGAAATAGAAGGAAATAAAAGAAGTAGCAGAAGCCTCAAGGAAAAGGAAAATCACGTCAAGTCTCAAAGGATCTACAAGGACCAAGTCATAATAAATGCTGTAAGTACTTCAGCCTTTGTATCAAATGATGTTGGAAACCCTGAGAGTTCTGGATGGAGGAGCAGCTTGACCCAACTTCTACTCTGAAGTGATCACTCTGAGTTCTGTGCTCAGGGAGACCACAGACACGCACTGAAAATGGCCAGGGTAGGAAGAGATAAACCAACTAAGAGGTGGGTGGAGTAACTCCAGTGAGAGGTAACAATGGCATGGAGTAGAGGTATGTGGGAGATGGGGAGGAAGTTGTTGACAAAAATAGGAAACTGACAGGATTGGCTGGTAGGTTGGAAATAGGGTATCAGAGAAAGAGAAGAGGCAGGGATAGTACCAAAATTGTATCCTGAGTGGAGAAATTAAATTGCCATTTACTGATGTGGGACGACCAGAGGAAAGCAGACTTTGGAGGCAGGGGCAGAAATTTGAAGTTCAGGCTAGGGCATATGAACTCTGAGTTGCTCACCAGGCATTCATGTGACTATTAATAGGCATTTAGAAGAGTCCAGAGTGCAGGCCTTCAGAAGAAGACTCCTCCACTGGAACTGAGAACTAATGCTTTCAGAGACTAAGACTAATGAAGATTTTCTGTTGAGACTTCACCCTCCACATTCTATTCCAAAGTGACAGGGCCCCCTGTATACTTCTGTCTCTATCTTTTTTATTATTATTATTATTAAAAGAAAAATTTAAGGCAAAGTATTTTCTTCGCTCTCAGATCCTCCTTTATCTTGCTCATAATTTCCTTTTCTCCCTCCCATTTAGGAGAGGCAAAAGCACAGGCCTTCAGAAGAAGATGCCTCCATTGGAGCTGAGAACTAGTGCTTTCATGTGGCACAGCACAGTTTTCATTTTTTGCTTTTAAAAATATAATAAATAATTTTTTTGTTGTTTTCCTTTTCTCTTTTTTTCTCTCTCTCTCTTTTTCTTTCTTTGTTTTCTTATCCTTTTCTTTTAACTTCATCACTTTGCTGCTCAGCCTCCATGCATCGAGTGTCTAGACAGGTCTAAGTGAACTGTAGAACACATCTGAATTCTATTAGGGCCAACATATTCCTCAATTCCCACTGAATCCACTGCACAAAGGGAGAAAAACAGAAGAGCAAAGAGAATAATATACAAGAAATACTAGATACCATTAAATGTTCAAACATTCATATAATTGATATCCCAGAAGGCGAAGAGACTAGTAAGAGCATTGATAATTTATTCTATGAAATCCTGAAATAAAACTTTGGATCTAGAGAGGCAAAGATCCATACCCAAGAAATACAAAGGACCCCAAATAGAATTAACCCAAGAAGATCTTCTCCAAGACACATTAGAGCCAGATTGACCAAAACCATGGACAAAGACAAGATATTGAGATTGGAATGAGAAAAACGTCAAGTTATCTACAAAGGGTATCCCATCAGGCTAACAGAGGATCTCTCATCAGAAACAATGTAAGCAAATAAAGAATGTGAAAATACTTTCAGTGTTAAGTAAAAGAATACTATACTCGGCAAGATTATCCTTTATATGGCAAAAAAAGACAAAAGCATTATCAGATAAACAAAACCTGAAAGAATTTACTGACACCAGACCAGTTCTCCAAGAAATTCTAAAGGGAGTGCTATATCAGGAAAACTAAAGTCAGACACACAGAAACAAGAGTTCAAAAATAACTAAGAAAATTGTCAACTTAATGGTAAGGGACAAGTCCGGAGTTGAATATTATCTTCCAGGATTTAAATGGAAAGATTGGACCACAACAGAAGATAGATTAAGTACGTGAGACTGAACTGGTGAAATAGAATTTTATGGCTTTTGACTAAAACATTACTGATCATCTTCTATGCTTTTCTTTTTCCAGAGTTAAGGATTTTTGTCTTCTCTTGGGCTGCTGACAGATCCATGTACCTACAATTTGAACACAATCCTAACCTGTTTCCTGGCTTTAAGTCTTAAGTAAAGTTCTCTTAACATTTTTTTATTTTGATTTATTAAAGCTACAACTGCCTTTCTTGAAATCGAAAAATATACAAAAAAAAAAAATAAAAGAAATTCCAATTTAAGTTAAAAAAAAAAGAAAGAAAGAAAAATGGCTTCTTTATACTCTCTGCTTCATCATCTCATTCTTCAGTAAAGGCACTAGATATTAAATGCTATTTTCTTTCACAGATGTGTGGTATACAAAGAAAATTCAATACATGGTTGACCTCATCAAACAGATCAACCAAGGATGATGATTTGTTTCCAAAATGATTCTTTTCTTTTCAATAGGATGCCCAATAGCATTTCTTTATATAGCTTTTATCTGCAGGACATCACAACTACAATGTATCATTGGGAACTTGATTCAGCATATAGTAAATACTTAAGGAATGTCTATTTTTGTTGATGATTAAGATCTTGATATTATAAGTATTTTTGTACATATTTGTCCATCCCCTAGAGTCAGGATGGCAAATGGATTTTATTGCTTGTTCCAACTCAGATTGATTGGAAGGAGCTGCCCAGAGGACTGAGTTTAAAAAGATTTAGAGACTGAATCCAGGTTCAGACAGAGAGAGTACCAGGATCAATTAGAAATGTCTGATGTGGGAACAAGAAGGGAGAATTCCCGTGTGCGTGATTTTCAACTGGAATAGTAGTAAATATTTTCAGGGAAAAAGAGTGTACACCCTGAGTCACTCAGAGAGCATAGCAGAGTTGATGGCAGGTGTAGACAGTGTACAGTTACTGAATTCACTGAAGGACATTGACTTTCAAGATTATTAAAACTATTTACAATTAATCAAATAAATTAGGTGTGTGTGTTTATGTGTGTGAGTGTGCGTGCATGTGTGTGTGTTTGTGTGTGTGTGTGTATAAAGAGAGAGAGAGAGAACTTTGTGGCTCAAAAGTATAACATAGTTACTGAGCATCTTCCAGTTGGAAGAAGTCCTTATGTCAATGGACTACCAAATTCCTGCCCTCTCTTTTTGAAGGGACCAGGGTGTTCACACACACATATACCCCTTATTTACAAACTCATGATAAAAGAAATCTTGGTTTTTGCCTTGGTTTCCTTGAAGGATCATGTGCCTCTGAGACACTACCTACAATGATCTACTCTAAGTTCATAATCCATGAACATTTCTATTTGTGTTTGTTTGTTTGTTTTTCCAGTTTATTTCATGAGCTAGAGAGGCATCCTCAACAGTCCCATGCCACAGTTCTCCCCCAGCCTTCCCAGTTAGCCAGAATCACAGGCATATGTGTCCAGCGTGTTCAGGTAGGCCCAGGATGTAAACACAGAGCTTTCCTGTATGGCCTCCAGCTTCACACCCTTTCTGCTTTTGCCACCACAGCTGGGTCTCTAGTTTCTTTCTGCCACATTCCTCAAGTAGGCAAATAAAGTATTAGTGAACAGATCCAGCCTGAAAGTCATATAAATACCACGTGAAAGCTCTGCTCTCAGTTTCCTAAATTAAGGGGTAAGTACTGATAGTCTTTTACCTAAATTACATCATAATTACTAAAAATATATATAATACAAAGGCTTTCTAACCATCAGTAAGATGGTCGCAAGGTTAGAAGAATTTTTAGTAACTTTAATAATGCCAATAAGCTGAAGGTCATACATACACTCTGACTTTTCCTTAGAAATATTCTCATCATAGGACACACGACTGAGCAATGCCTCAGACTCTGGAGCGAGGTCAGAAATCATGTGAGAAATCTGACAAGTGTCACCTTGCATACTTGATGGGAAGGGGGATTCTTTGTCAGTGTCACTCACAGGGACTGTTATGGGGCTGGGCTCATGGAGAAGTTTTTGTGAGTCTCTAATACTCTGAAATTCTAGGAGTAAATTTGGAAAACAGGAGAGATTCAAGAAAAAGTTCAAAAATAATTAGGAGCTCCTACAAGGCCTTTACTGTATAACAGATGACCACTACACATCCCCTTTCCTCCGTTTCCCATCTTCGTTCATCTCCACCCCACATACAACTAGTGAAATTGTTATTTTTTTCTAAAATAGAGTCCATTCATGTCGAGGAGGAGCGATGTAAGAAGGCCCTATCTGGTATAGCAATGTCTTCATCACTTGTGCTTTGCCAAAGGAAATGCTCAGCAAGCATTAAGTGATAGAAGGAAGGATCCTTCTGTTTATAACAGTGGGGTTATTGAGCTGCAAAGCCGGAGTATTACAGGCCTTAAGTTTGGGTTGGATTTGCTGTCATTGTGTTCACAACTTGACGGGTTTTTTTTCTAAGCTACAAATGAAAGAAAGAACTCATTCCAATTCTGTATTTAAATATTACAATAGATAGCAATTAGCCCAGACATCAGAGAAGCGGAAGGAATTTCATCATTAGGAGGAAAAGGATGTTATTATTATAACCAAAGAAGATGATTTGATGCAAACCTATTATAGCAGCTTCTAATAAAATAAAGTCACATAAAATGGGTTAAATTACCTCCTTAATATTAAACAAATGATTTTACAGAGGTAGCTGGGTGGACCTGAGTTGGGAAGGTGAGTCAAGGCACATCCACCTTCCTGTTACTGAACCCATGACAGAGACAGGAAGTCAACAAGAGTAATTTCAATCACGTCAGTAGTTATGACGCTGCCTTCGTTTTTAACATCTTTCACACATATCCTCACTCCTTTGTTACACTGAAAGGTGTATCAGGTCAGGTGGGATGTTGAGTCTCAAATGTGTAGCCCACATGGATTTTACTTACTTTACCGGCTAGGTGAGGTGTGTGGCCCCTGGAAGAGTTTAGAGCAAAAACTGTGTCCCCATAAGGGGGGAGGGAATTTGAATTCTCAACTCATTACATTCTCCTCTCATAAACACGGGGTCCATCACTGTGACAGAATTTCCAGGTACTTCAAAGCGACAGTCTTTAGCACCAGAGGGGAAACAGCCCAAGTTCTAAAATAGTTCTGATAATGCTATTCAGGAAAAGTCTTTCATCTATGTAAATTATCTGAAATCATACAATGTCTTAACTGGTCAGATTATTATTGAACCCTAGCAAAAGTACATAGCTCTTTAAAAGAAAGAACAAATGACTTACAAACGAGGTGACATCTCTGCTTAACAGCCAAGAAGAGTAGTGCAAAATAATTTAGGATGGGAAGTAGAGCTTACCTCATCCAATTGAAGAGCTGCAAGGAAACTGGAAGTCGTCAGAATGCAATTATCCCTGCTGGAATTTGGTCAGGCCAACATCTGACACTTCTAAGCAATGCTGTAGGCCTTGTTAATGAACATGAGGCCCCGCATTGAATTTCACCTCAATTCGAGGTATAAAACCTGCACTCTGAGAGTACAGAGCACAGAGATGTTAATTAGTCCACTCCTGTCAAGTTCAGAATTGCCTCCTAGAGATCGATAGATTCAGTGTTTTCATTTCACACAAGGAAACTGAGCCTGGAAGACATCACATAATAAAGAAACGAGTTAGTAATTTTGCTTCATGTGTGTGTTCTTGAGTTCATGGGTACCTCGATTCAAGTTAAGTCAGCAACTGTTTATTAGTTCCTGTTCTGTGCCAGACCTTTGGCAGGCGTACCAGGAATTTCGAGACGAAGGATCCCTGGTTTCTGCTTTCTGAAAGATGCTGCAATGGGTGGAGGAGCTGATCAGAACACAAATAATCTATCAGAAGGCAGCATGCTACCAGCTAAAGAGCAGAGGGAAGAGCCCTTTGTCTGCAGGAAGGTGAGAGACTCTCTGGGGAAGTCTGCCTTTCTGAGTGTCCAAAACCCCACCGTAGCTTCCCAGAGGCTTTGGCTTCTTTGTCAAAGTCCCCCATTCTTCCATTTCTCAAACTTAAACTTTTATTCAAAACTTCTGTCAAATTCATTCTGTTGAGTTTTGCTGAATTTTGGCTTGAGGACAATGTGGATTCGGATTTTGTGAGGTTTGACGTATATACAATTTGGGGGGTCCTCTTTAAGAATACAGTGTTATAAGTACAACCTTAGGTTCAAAAGCCAGTATTTATTTAGAATAAGAAAATAAATCACAATGAAGTATTGGAGCCTTAGAGGTTGGGCCTTTCTTCTTCGGAGGAGGGGGTGTCTATGTCAACTAGTCAGGAACAGTTACCTAGAAATACTTCCAGACTGACCCCTGGCTTTTATCCTCCCACCCCACAGTCCCTGGAAAGCTTCTCTCTCCAGGTGTCTGTGTAGATGAGATGTTATGTTAGTGTCACAGTCAATCTGCCTCTGCTTGTGGGGAAGACTTACTCAAGGACACACTGTGAGTAAACTGCCCAAGCCAGGACTCGAACCAGGGTTGCCTGCATGGAATGAGCATGGACTTTAGAGTCACACAGACCTGGGACCAATCCTACCTCTGGCACTAACTCCCTGTGAAACTTTGTGCAAGTCACTTCTCTGTTTCACTTTTTCTCTTTCTCTTAAATTGGGATTATAACATTAAGCTCATGGGGTTGGCAAGTATCCCAATAGCCTAGCACCATTCCTGACTTGAAATACTGCACCGGAAACTGTAATGGTCACAAGACTACTTCTTTTCCCTTGTAATTCTCTCTTCTTCTTTCTCCACCATAGGATTCTCCACATTTAGCCAGGAACATGGGTGTCATGAATCTAATCCACATGTTCCAGCCATGTGTCAGCTAGACTGGGCCCTGTGATTCAGTTCTGGCCAATGGAGTATAAGCCAAAGCCCTGGGTCCGACTTCTGAGAAACGTCGTTAAAGTGATAGACTACGCCTTTCTCCAACCATTTCTTCTTTCCTGGTGGTGAAGAAGCAGCAGCCGTGTGAAATACAGAGAAGGAGACCACATGTGGCAGAAGAGAGAAAGAGCCAGGGTTCTTGCTACCCCAGAACGTCATATGCTCAAGACCACCTGCTCGCACTTGTAGCTGGAAGTCAAATTTCTGACACATCTAATCCAGTTATTTTGGATCTTGAGCCATTTGCAGCCAAAACTCATTCTAAAGTTCACTAAATCCCATGTTCTTTTTACTTTGCTGTACTGCTGCCAACATGTAATGTCTTTGCCAGGTACGACTAGAAATTTAAAGGATGCTGAGTCCTCCTTCCAGCCTCTCACAACTGGAGGGAGCCAATGGTGAGCGTGTGGCCCTGTGGCAGACCAATGAGAGCTGCTGGCATTGACACGGCGTCTCCTCCTATACCTTTGGCAGCTGTAAGCAAGATGACCTGAACGCATCGTTGTAATGGATTGGGCAGTCCTGTCACTCCTGTAGTCCTAGCCGTTACCATGTAACCAATGCTCACCATCTGCCTCACAATGTGACATCTCCTTAACACATTATATCCTCACAAAATGTCACATAGCACGCGTGATTATTCCTGTTTTACAGATGAGAAAACTGAGACTCCAAGATGTCAGTTGACTTGTCTGAAGCAAAACAAGTCACTCGTTCATAACAGTTTACCACAATTCAAATCTCAGTCCAAAGCCCAAGCCCTTTAATAATAATTCTTTCCTTCCTTCCTGAGAACGAAATAAAACAAGGTACGACTGGGCCTGTATATAATGGAATAGAGTCGCAGCAGCCAGTACCTACGTTTAGAAATATTTGTTACATCATCAAACAAGCTACCAACTTCGTGACTTACATCAATGACCACATTATAGCTGATTCTGTGGCACCAGAATTCAGGCAGGTCTTGGCTAATGACTCTTTTGGCATTGACTGGGGTTGCTTAGGAGCCTTCTGCAGATAGCTGGTCTGGTCTAGAGGGTACAAGATGGTTTTGCTCAGATGCCCGGAATCTCAGCAGGGTGTACTGGAAGGCTGGGTTCTGCTGGCTTTTCTCCTTCTCCAAGGAGTGTGGTGTCCTCCTTCCATGGCAGCCCAGGGCTTCTCAACCAAGAGGTCCATGGGACAGGAGGAAGAAGCTAATAGTCTCTAAGGCCAAGGCTGTGAAACGGGGACAGTGGCACTTTTGCAATGTTTTATTGTTTAAAGCTGGATTTGGAGGAGCACCTAGAGTGCACCTCTTGATGGGAGAACTGTCAAAGACTTTGTATTCAACTTTAATTCATCCCAGTACTAAATCTATTGAAGAAAATGTCATAGAAATAGGAATGGAGATCATTTGATCTGCGTTGTTGGGAGTCTGTATTAGTTTGCCAGGGCTGCCAAAATGAAAGACCACACACCAGATGATTTCAACAGAAACTTATTTCCTCATGGTTCTGGAAGCTGGAAGTCCGAGATCAAGGTGTTATCAGGGTTGGCTTCTCCTGAGACCTCTCTCGTAGCCTCCTGCTGTGTCCTCACTTGGTCTCTTGTCTCTGCACATACATCTGTGTTTCTCTCTTTTTAAAGAACATCAGTCATACTGGATTAGGGTGCCTTCCTAGCACCCTCATTTTAAATTAATCACCTGTCTCCCTGGCAAGTGCATGCGCCCTATACCAAAAATCTCTCTTAAAAAAAAAAATCACCTCTTTAAAGACCTAGCCCTAAATATGACTGCATTCTGGGGCCAGCTAGGTGATGTAGTGGTTAAGATGGTTGGATCCCATGTGGCTGAATCCACAGTTTGAGTCCTGGACCTAGCCACTTGAAGAGAAAAAAAAAAAAGAAAGAAAGAAAAAAACAAACAAAGATGCTAAGTGCATGTATGCATGCCCAAAATCCTGAGAGGAGAATGAAGGAGAAGTGATCACACCATGGCAATCCCTCAGTGGGTGCTTTCTTACTTTCTCTTTCTCTCTCCCACTCTGGAGAGACTATGTGCAAGTTTAAATATATAAAAATGGTTATGTTCTGAGGTTTGAGATTAGGATTCAACATATGGATCCCAACAACAAAGTGTCAAATCCTATGCCATCAGTTAAGTTTAAGAACCAGGGTTGCCTGCATGGAATGAGCATGGACTTTAGAGTCACACAGACCTGGGACCAATCCTACCTCTGGCACTAACTCCCTGTGAAACTTTGTGCAAGTCACTTCTCTGTTTCACTTTTTCTCTTTCTCTTAAATTGGGATTATAACATTAAGCTCATGGGGTTGGCAAGTATCCCAATAGCCTAGCACCATTCCTGACTTGAAATACTGCACCGGAAACTGTAATGGTCACAAGACTACTTCTTTTCCCTTGTAATTCTCTCTTCTTCTTTCTCCACCATAGGATTCTCCACATTTAGCCAGGAACATGGGTGTCATGAATCTAATCCACATGTTCCAGCCATGTGTCAGCTAGACTGGGCCCTGTGATTCAGTTCTGGCCAATGGAGTATAAGCCAAAGCCCTGGGTCCGACTTCTGAGAAACGTCGTTAAAGTGATAGACTACGCCTTTCTCCAACCATTTCTTCTTTCCTGGTGGTGAAGAAGCAGCAGCCGTGTGAAATACAGAGAAGGAGACCACATGTGGCAGAAGAGAGAAAGAGCCAGGGTTCTTGCTACCCCAGAACGTCATATGCTCAAGACCACCTGCTCGCACTTGTAGCTGGAAGTCAAATTTCTGACACATCTAATCCAGTTATTTTGGATCTTGAGCCATTTGCAGCCAAAACTCATTCTAAAGTTCACTAAATCCCATGTTCTTTTTACTTTGCTGTACTGCTGCCAACATGTAATGTCTTTGCCAGGTACGACTAGAAATTTAAAGGATGCTGAGTCCTCCTTCCAGCCTCTCACAACTGGAGGGAGCCAATGGTGAGCGTGTGGCCCTGTGGCAGACCAATGAGAGCTGCTGGCATTGACACGGCGTCTCCTCCTATACCTTTGGCAGCTGTAAGCAAGATGACCTGAACGCATCGTTGTAATGGATTGGGCAGTCCTGTCACTCCTGTAGTCCTAGCCGTTACCATGTAACCAATGCTCACCATCTGCCTCACAATGTGACATCTCCTTAACACATTATATCCTCACAAAATGTCACATAGCACGCGTGATTATTCCTGTTTTACAGATGAGAAAACTGAGACTCCAAGATGTCAGTTGACTTGTCTGAAGCAAAACAAGTCACTCGTTCATAACAGTTTACCACAATTCAAATCTCAGTCCAAAGCCCAAGCCCTTTAATAATAATTCTTTCCTTCCTTCCTGAGAACGAAATAAAACAAGGTACGACTGGGCCTGTATATAATGGAATAGAGTCGCAGCAGCCAGTACCTACGTTTAGAAATATTTGTTACATCATCAAACAAGCTACCAACTTCGTGACTTACATCAATGACCACATTATAGCTGATTCTGTGGCACCAGAATTCAGGCAGGTCTTGGCTAATGACTCTTTTGGCATTGACTGGGGTTGCTTAGGAGCCTTCTGCAGATAGCTGGTCTGGTCTAGAGGGTACAAGATGGTTTTGCTCAGATGCCCGGAATCTCAGCAGGGTGTACTGGAAGGCTGGGTTCTGCTGGCTTTTCTCCTTCTCCAAGGAGTGTGGTGTCCTCCTTCCATGGCAGCCCAGGGCTTCTCAACCAAGAGGTCCATGGGACAGGAGGAAGAAGCTAATAGTCTCTAAGGCCAAGGCTGTGAAACGGGGACAGTGGCACTTTTGCAATGTTTTATTGTTTAAAGCTGGATTTGGAGGAGCACCTAGAGTGCACCTCTTGATGGGAGAACTGTCAAAGACTTTGTATTCAACTTTAATTCATCCCAGTACTAAATCTATTGAAGAAAATGTCATAGAAATAGGAATGGAGATCATTTGATCTGCGTTGTTGGGAGTCTGTATTAGTTTGCCAGGGCTGCCAAAATGAAAGACCACACACCAGATGATTTCAACAGAAACTTATTTCCTCATGGTTCTGGAAGCTGGAAGTCCGAGATCAAGGTGTTATCAGGGTTGGCTTCTCCTGAGACCTCTCTCGTAGCCTCCTGCTGTGTCCTCACTTGGTCTCTTGTCTCTGCACATACATCTGTGTTTCTCTCTTTTTAAAGAACATCAGTCATACTGGATTAGGGTGCCTTCCTAGCACCCTCATTTTAAATTAATCACCTGTCTCCCTGGCAAGTGCATGCGCCCTATACCAAAAATCTCTCTTAAAAAAAAAAATCACCTCTTTAAAGACCTAGCCCTAAATATGACTGCATTCTGGGGCCAGCTAGGTGATGTAGTGGTTAAGATGGTTGGATCCCATGTGGCTGAATCCACAGTTTGAGTCCTGGACCTAGCCACTTGAAGAGAAAAAAAAAAAAGAAAGAAAGAAAAAAACAAACAAAGATGCTAAGTGCATGTATGCATGCCCAAAATCCTGAGAGGAGAATGAAGGAGAAGTGATCACACCATGGCAATCCCTCAGTGGGTGCTTTCTTACTTTCTCTTTCTCTCTCCCACTCTGGAGAGACTATGTGCAAGTTTAAATATATAAAAATGGTTATGTTCTGAGGTTTGAGATTAGGATTCAACATATGGATCCCAACAACAAAGTGTCAAATCCTATGCCATCAGTTAAGTTTAAAACCTGAGGCCCAAAAAGAGAAAATGATTTGCCAGGGTCAGACAATCCAACCTGTAACTGAGTCAGAACAAGGACTCTCTCCCCTGTGCAGCTCCCTTTCAACACATCAGACGTTTCTAAGACTTATCTCCTGTTCTACAGAAGGCAGGAAACAGGTACGCCAAGAAAGGACCAGTGTCAGGGCCAGAGATTCTCCCTTTAGTCTTGAAATTTCAGACTTTCCACACAAGTCCTTGTGTGCCTGGGCCTTGCAGCAGACCCAGCTCTTTGGCCTGCTCTTTCCTTTCCCATTTTTTGGCTGACATTTCTGCTACCCCAGTCACTATTTAGATCCCGAATCACAGGAATACTGGAGAATATGATGTCCTTGTTTTTGCCTTCGCATAGATCTGTCAAGACGCTGGGAACATCTCCACTGTGATTTGCAAACTCAGACCCATTCTGGTGCTCTGAGTCATCGCATTAGTGCCCCCTAATTTGCAGTGTACCCCCTCTTTGATTTGCAGCTTTTGGGTTTCAAGAATAACCTGCATTTAGAAAGGAAATGGTCCATGATCTGTCTAGGTCTTTTCTAGAGTACCTCTGCCACCTTCTAGGATGAAGGTGGGGGACGGGAAGACTCTAAAATGGTTGAAGCATTTCCAGAACCTCAGATGACTGGGTTCCACTGTTTATCTTCCAAGTTCTTTGCATATCCCAATCTATGTCTTTAAGTTGTATAAGGTTAGAGAACAAGTCTTCCCAGAGATAAAAGCAATGGTTTAATTCCAACTCACATGATAAAATTATATTAAGCTTCTGGTACCTATGAGTCACACGCAGTGCAGGAGCAATGGTGAAGGTGGCACCGATAAGTGACACTGACTTGTCCAACACCTTAACACAAAATACACACAATAAAAGCAAACAGGTAGCTATGAGGTCATTGGGGAAAACCATGAGATATTTTTCTATGTTTTCTTTGTAAAAAAAAAAAAATCACAACTTTCCCAATGACCCAATATTAAGGGAGGGAAAAGCCCCAAAAGCATAAATGTAGTCTAGTGCTTAAAAGCATAAACTTGGGAATCTGAAAATCCTGGGTTTTGGTTCCTACTCTGTCACTGAATATCTGTGTGACTTGGGGTCATCAGGTGGTATGGTGGTTAAGGTATTGAACTCCCACAAGTTAGACCACAGTTGGAGTCCTGGACTTAGCGGCTTGCTTTCTCATATGTCTCTCTCTCTCTCTCTCTCTCTCTCTTTCCTCTTTCTCTCTCTCTCATGAGCACACATTTCCTATAGTAAATTTAATAATAACAATAATAATAATAACAGAATTAAATAAAATAATTCTTTAACCAAAAACTGTGATGTTAAGAAAGCTAGTGAACCTCTTCATACCTTAGTTACAATAGTCACATTATTAAGATTATTTGAATAATATAGGTAACATCCTGAACACAGTGCCTGGAGCAGGGTGAGTGCCCAATAGGTAATAGCAATCTTTTAGCCTGTCTCCCTAGGTGGTGGTAAAAATGAGATGACCTAGACTCCTGATCGCCTCCACTCCTCACCTATCCTTAGTCTGCTTTTCCTCTAGTCTTCCCAAATTGTTTCTTGAAATATGCAGTTGCTTATACCAGAACCCACCCTTTTCCTCATTCATGAGTCAATCACTAAGACTTTTGATTTATCTACAAAGCTAAACTCACATCTTTCTGATTCTAAGCCTCGGTCATCTCTCACCTGATCCCTGTGGCAGATTCTTCCCTGGGCTCCAAACCTACACCCTTCTCCTGGTCTTCGCAGGGCAGCTAGTCAGGTCTTTGGGTGGGTGCAGCCCTGGACAAACGGCAACTGCAACATCATAAGAGAACTCCCCTCTCCTCTTCCAAGCCAGAACAGCCCAGCTGAGCTGATCCAGAACTCCTAAGCCCCAGCAAACAGCACTAGGATACATGTGTATTTTCATTTAAGCTACCAAGTTTCAGAGTGATTTGTTGCACTGTGGTAACTAACTAAAATAGGTAGCTTTGCAGAAACTATGTCCTCTTTGTAACACCCCGTTCCTCCTCTTTCTCAGACAGTCCCTTATTCAGAATGTAAGGGGTGTGAAAGGAGACTCGCCATCCCGTGCCGTCCGGTGGAGGGGAGTAGTCAGAGGCATGGCATGCATGTGAGCATCATGCATCTCTAAGGAAAGACCAGACAGAGCTGCCTCCTCCTCCAGCGTTCCTAAATTATTGACCACTCATGGCAACTCGAACCTATTAAACAGTGGACCTGGAGACGCCGCCCTCAATGGTTGTCTAACTGAAAAGGCACAGAGCTGAAAACAAATTCTGACTGAGGACGAAAGTGCTGAACTAACTCATAGTATGACTGATACTTTCCAAACAGCTCATTAGGAATTTTCTGGAAAGCAGATACAAGGGGACTTCAAAAAGTTATTGTAAAAAATGGGATTAAAGTACAAGTCTGATGTAAAAATTTGCTGTAAATTTCATGCAATTTTTCTCATAATTTCTCATATTTTCTGTGAACTTTTTGACAATCCCTACGAATTTCAACATTATACAGATAAACTACGATTATCAACTCCGTGAGCATTTTAGTTCCTTGCTCCAAAATCATGGGATTGACCATGACAGCCTGTAAGTCTCTCCCTCTCTGAGTTTCAGGGATCAGATAAAGATACTGGGACCTCATATGCTAGGTAATGGACACTACTTTTTTATTTTTTTTTTGACAGAGATTTTTGCTGTAGGGTGTGTGCACTCACCAGAGAGACAGAGAGGCAGAAAGAGAGAAATCACCCCCCATAGGGGATGATCACACCACAGTCCCTTCTCTTCCATTCTCCTTAGGATTTTGGGCACGCACACACATGCACCTGGCGTGAGATTTAAGCTGCCGAGTCTGGGACTCAAACCGAGGTTGACTATATGGGAGTCTAATGACATAACCATTATGCCATCTGCTGGTCCCTGGGTACTATTTTTTATCAACTGAAAAAGAGAATGTTTTCCAGGGTCCATGCAGAAGAACATGTAACTTCCAGAGGGAAGCCTGCCTATTACAGCTATTTACATTCCTTGCCAAATTGATGAAAAGGGCCATTTTGGGAGGAAGCAGGGGCAGAAACATGATGTGTTGCAGGAGCGCAGCCCTCAGACCTGGGAACGCTGGTAGAGTTCGCCATATGCTGTGAGAGCAGGACATCTATAGGATTAGTAAACACCCATCTGAAGATGTTCTCCGTGAATGAAGAGATCCGTCACTCTCTACCTCCTTGGTGCCTACCCCTCACTTATCTTCTGATCTCAATCTGAGGATCGCCCCTCCTTCAGGGAGCAGTGGAGTTTTGCCAGTAGGAGCTCTGCTAACTGAGGGCCTTTTAGAAAAGCCAGCGCCGTCCTCCTGGCCTTCCTTCCTTGCCAGAATCCTTCTTCTCTTGCTTCCATAAGGCACTCTTGTCGCATCCGATTACTTCCACTCCTTCTAGAACGATATCACCTCAGTAAGGTACCATCTCTCCTCTCCTTACAAAAGAAAACAGACCTAGTTTCTTTAACCTTTCAGCAGAAGCAAATTCCCCAAATCCCTCTGTCATTCTGGTTGCCTTCTGCCATGCCTTCTCTAGTTCCAAAATATCCTATTTATAGCAAGAAACCCAGAATGAGCTCAGGACTCATACTATGACCTAACCAATCCTTTTTACATGACTAGAATAATTCTTCCAGACTTCTCCATTTTGCAATGTACTCAGTATATTCCAAACTGCTTCTCTTTTCTATTATCCCAATGCTTGTGAAAGGACAGATATCCAAACCATTGCCAATGTTATGGATTAAAAAGTCGATGCCTGCTTTTCTCAGGAATTTCTGGAATTAATGGGTACAGAAGAAGGTTAGAGGTTGTAGTTAAAGTGACATTAGGGTTAAAGGAACAGGTCTTTCTGTAGAATTATTTTTTTCTTAAGTAGCATTCACTTCAGCTGCTAAAGAAATTAGGTTTTTTGTTTTTTTTTTTAATTTTGCCATAGGTCGTATGTGCTTGTCAAGGAGAGAGAGTGAGAAAGCACCCCCACTGGTAGGGATCATCATACCACAATCCCTTTTCCTCTGTTTCTCCTCCTTTCAAGATTTTGGGCACACACACACAAGCCTGGTGTGTTTTCTCAAGTCATGTGGTCTGTGACTATAACCACGCAGTGGCCAGGTGGGATCCAGTCTCCCTAACCAACAGGCCATGGGCTAGCCAGAGGTGAGCTGATTTTAAATGAAAGCATAATATAAATAAAACCATCACTGCAGCAGCATGCTTCAGCACCTCGCTGGGAATTTGCGGAAATTCCATCATCTGGGAATTTGGTGCAAATGCCCTGTGTTTGTCTCTACCCTAGTCTCAGAATCTGCTTTTAACAAGCTGCCCAGGAAATTCAAGAAACAAGATTAGCTCCTGAGAGTGTTTCCCTCCAGAGGCTTCAGGCAGGTAAGCATGCAAGCATACCTTGCTAGGTCCTACCAGGACACAAACTACCATGCTTGGTGCTTTTCACTTCTCCTTCCAGGATCCCAAGTTCTGTGGCTCCTCGGAGATTCGATTTCTCATTCCGAGCAGTTCCTTAAACCATCTTATATTTCGTTAAGTATGTCTGACATGGTCTTGACCCGTCTCAGCCTTTCGACTTTTCATATTAATGTCCCTTCTCCCTTCCTCGCCATTCACACTTGCTCTTATTCATCTCTCGTCTGTAAGACGGTTGAGAGTCATTCAGCTCTTCCTCAATATTCCATGTGGTCTTGCTTCAGCCTCATTAGGGGGTTGTCTGGTTTTCTGAAATTGAGTTAAATCATGTCCAGATCTTCTGTCTCATGCTGACTTGTCAGGCTTAGGGCTGCACAAAGGTTAATGCAAACTAAATCATGACTTTTTAAAGGCTTTCTCCTGCTTGCTTCTTTTTGATGCTCTGCATGTTTTCTTTCCAACTAAAGTAGTTTTGGTAGAAGGCAGATTCCTTGAGCTCTTTTTAAATATGAGCTTGACACCAGGTTCTTGGCAATCATCGCCTATTCTTGTTTTCAGAAAGCTTTCCAAATCGTGCGTCATGATTCTTTGCTTCTCCTATGGCCTATGGAGGACCGTTTGACATTAGGAAATGGCTAAGAGCTGATCTTTCTTCCTCCCTGGTCAGAATCACTGCTGATACCATAAACAACTCTTTTGCTACCTGTTTTTGTTTTCTTTTTCTTTTCCTTTTTGGGCTCCAGGATGGCAGTTAATACACCATCAGGCCTATGAACACTCTTCTTTGTGGATTGGAACAAGTGATCTCGAGGCAATGACAAGGAGAAGGAAGAGCTGAGGGAGATGGCGAAGGCATGTTGACATCTCAGCAATAAACTCTGAGATATTTTTAGGGAAGGGAGTTATTAACGCAAGGATCCCCAGCTGCAATTAAAGTGCCCACCATAGAGTAAGTATGGGAGGGGAAGGAGAAGACAGATAGGAGGAAAAGGCAAAGACTAAGCTAGCCAACAGGGTGAGACGGAGATATTGGCAGTCATCTACAACCAAAGAGATTTGGAAAAAGAGCGGAGAGAACAGAACACACGTACTAGCTCACCCACGACCCCTGCAGTATGTCGGAAGGAGTACATGAACTACCTTTTTCAAAGTGACTTGCTGAAGCCCCTTCCAGATATCGAGAAAGCAGGCTGTATCTCAAGAGATCTTCTAAGCAGCTTTAAACTCCATGGGAAGAAAAGAGTTTTCTTTCTTTCTTTCTTTCTTTTTTTTTTTTTTTAGAGAGGTTTTTGCTATAGGGCGCATGCACTCGCCAGAAAGAGACAGAAAGCGAGAAATCACCCCCCAGGGGGGAGGGCCATGCTGCAATCCCTTCTCCTCCATTCTCCTCTCAGGATCTTGGGCACACATGCACACATGCACACACGCCCACCGTGAGTTTTAAGCCACTAGGTCTGGGACTTGAACCGCAGTTGACTACAGGGGAGTCCAGCAACATAGCCATTACGCCAACTGCTCATCCTGAAAAGAGTCTTCTTCCATTTCTGATTGTGTAGACGCCCATGTTGTTGTCCACCTCCTAGAAATTCCGTGATTCTTCACACGTCTATTTAATGATGTTTTTGTGCCTCTTCATCACAAGTCTTGTCTTACTTTTTGAACCCATACTCATAAAGACAGCAAGCTTTACAGCAGCTATTTGGTAGAAAACAGTGGACATTGAACAGCTCACCTGTAAGAAACACAATGCCCGTAGTGCAAAACCAAAAAGCGATTCTTCTAGGTTGTGTTAATACATTTTGCTTTAAGTTTGGCTCCACTCTTAGGTAATGATCTTTAAGGAACAAGACTTGCTTATCACTAAGTTTGAAATATTCTTACCATTACTGAAAATAAAAGGGGTCAGATGAACCCAGAGAAGTGTGATTTTCATATCACAGCTAAGGTTGTGTGCAAAATCATACTCTGACCTCAGGACTAGGTGCTTCTGAGAGTAAAGCTGTGGCAGTGATGCTTAGTATCTAGCTTTTCGTAAATGAAGGATTGCAAGCTTTGCTTATAGGAGACACGAGATTTCTGCAGATGAAAAAAAGAGAAAGAAAACATGTAGGTGAGCGGATGGACATAAAAGGCTGGGAAGCTGATAATGCACCAAGAGAAGAGAACTCTTTCTCTGGTAACTGAGAAATCAAGAGAGAGAAAAGAGACATGTCAACACCATCCATCGTTTCACCCACTCCCCAACTCCCTGTGGCAACTCCCTTGATGCAGCAACTCGCACCCCTCGTCTGGCCCGTGAGTTGCAGGTTTTTAGTACTGACTCCAAAAAAGAAGGGCGACGGTCAAAACTAGTCCTTGAGAAATACTTCTGGTGCAATCATGTCTTGTCTAAATAACGTCAAATGAATTGATCATGCGCAGAGTAAACCCTCAAGCACCTCTGCCAACGATTCAGGGTGCCTTGTCGTAAACTACGGCGTCTTTCATTTTCGGAATACAGATCCACCAGAAGAGTTGCTGGTAGTCTTTGTGCAAACCACAAACTACTGAAAAGGACGTTAGATCACCTATGACACCAATGACAATGGGGCACAAGCACATTCCTGTCGTGATAACCTTCCTATGTCATTTCAAGATTGCAGATCTCTGCTAGAGGCACTGATTGGGCAGTAGGCAAGAGAAGTTATGGGTTGTGTTGTCAGGGACCCGTTTTGCCCACAGAGCCCCTCCCCCCAAGACCTCTGAGGATGGGATGTGCCAGCTGTTCTAGTCTTAGGGCAGCATCTGCTGGCTAATTCATGGATGGACAAAAACTGGCAGTTTGTGGACAACCCGAGCCATCGCTTTGGCTGGAGGGCACTGTTGCATTTGTAACTGTGAGGGTGTCTGGCATGCTTTGGCCATGACCCATCTCAGGTCTAGGGAGCCTGGCAAGTCTACAACTGCCCCTAATGAGGCCCAGGAAGCCTTTGTGTATATGTGGGAGCCTGGGCTGAGTTTAGGGTAAGCTGGTTTGACTTGAAAAGCATCTGCAGAGAAGTGTGAGCTCAACACTGAAGTTACTGCTAATAATTATAACCCAGTACCAGTGGGGGTGCCAACAAACAGAGGCCCATTTACAGGATTAGGAAGTAGAGCTGATTTTCCATAAGGAAGGCTTCTCTGGTGGGCGGGGGAGGGGAGCAGATCCTTGAAGCCGCCACTGAACGCGAACGTGTTCTTGCTTCTAATCATCCGGTCTGCAGCTGAGGTTTCGTGCGTAAGGAAGCACGCATGTCACTCAAACACAGCACTTTTGATTGGAATAAAGCAACAGGAAATTGGAAAGGGCTGGGTAGCCTGAAACTTAAGAGCTGTCCACCATCTTCTGCAGCATCTGGCTCATCCCTGCAGTCGATGGCGCCACAGCCAGGGCCTGTGACGCCGCTGGTGGGCTCCCCTTGGTGGGAATTCTGGGTGGGGAGTAAAGTCACGGGGTCGGTGCCAAAACGACGAAACGTGAAATGCATCTGTGGACTTCCCAGGGCACCCGCGCTCCTCGAGCGACGGGCATCTCCATAACAACTGGCTGACAGTCCTCGCCGGCGCTGCTCCGCTGTGCAGGCGAGGGCTGGGGTAGGAAAGGGCTTCAGTGGAAAGATACCTTGAATTAGCGCCTCCCCAGGCTGCGGGACGCTGCCAGCGCTCGAGTTATTGCTTGTTTCCTGAGATTTCCGGAGTTGTCCCCAGGTCTCTAGCAAAGAGCGGCGCCCCTCCCCCACCCCGCCCGCCCGGCCTTTTATTTTACACACACGAGGGGGGGGGATGCTTTATTGTGCTTTTTTCTTCTTC
>NW_006160067.1:1677209-1678801 GCF_000334495.1 Tupaia belangeri chinensis
GGAGCGTCACGACCTCCTCGGCTGGAGACCCTTAGGCACGGTGGGGGAGGGGCAGGGGCCCGAACTTTTCTAAGAAGTTGCCTTTTTACCCAGGGAGTCACAGCGAGCTGGTCACGTAACCTGCCTGGGTAGTCGTCGTCGCCCCCCGCCCCCTCCCCTCTGCTTTTCTGCTATTATTATTAAAGCGGTGGCCCGCTGGCGCTGATCAGCAACAAGTTCCCCGGCGGTCTTCCCGCGCTAGCCTGACAAGGCAAAGGTGTTCTTACCTGGCCACAGGGAAATCTTCCGAGCCGAGCTCAGCTTCGCCAGAGCCCCAGGCGTGACCTCAGCCGCGGGCAAGGGAGCGGAGTGAAGCCGAGCTATTTTTATGGGGGTACCCTCAAACTCCTCACTTTCTCTGGGAACTTTCGTGCCAGGACCCGGTGACAGGCGGCTGGGCAGCAGCCCCAGGAAGCACCCGCGGTACAGCGGGGCACTGGGCAGTCATTGGTAACCTCGCTCATTCATTAGAATCACGTAAGAACTCAAGGGAAACGTGTCTCTTGGAGTGAGGGCGTTTGCGTAAATCTATAGGTTTTTCCACATCGAAGCCAGTTGCTTTGTCTTCCGTAGTCGCCAAGGTGGTTGAGAGTTTAAGCTTGCGGATATTGCAAAGGGTTATTAGACTCATAAGTCACACCAAGTGGTGGGCGATCCACTGAGCAAAGCCGAACTTCTCACATGATGACTTCAAACAAGACACATTACCTTCCAGCATCTGTTGGGGAGACGAGATTTTAAGACACTTGAGTCTCCAGGACAGCAAAGACACAATGGTGAGTAGCAATAAACCCTGCCTTAGCATTGAAAAATCTTGACATGTTGCTTAACAACGGGCACATCACGGCTCTTCCTGGCACTTCACGCACCAGAGAGCAGCAGCTACTCAGGCCGGGGATCGGGTTTTTACACAGTGCAACTTTAATTGGTATCATTTGAGATTTCACACGGCAATGTGGAACTGCGTGGAACAAACTTGGAGCTGGAGGGGGTGTGTGAGTGTTATGCTGGCTCTTCAAGGCTAGTGCTTGTCTCCCAGCCGTCTTCCACCCCATTCTTTGCCTGTATGGGTCTGGTGTATGAGCATATTGTGATTTATCTGTGGGCATGGAATTGGCATTGGCGAGGGGTATTAATTTCCATCTGAAAGCAATAATGCTGTTAGAGGTTGGGGTTAGGGGGTGGAGTGGGGTATGGGTGGGGTAGAGGCTGGAAGTTTAGGTGCGGGTGGGGGGGGGGGGGGGGGAGAGAAGTCGCAAGTGCCTATCACCGGGAATGAAAAGGGCAATCCTCTCTTAGAAGAAAAGGGTCTCATCAACATGTGATCAACTATTAACAGGGTGGCTTTGGCAAAGCCATCCGCACGTGACAAGACGTAAGGAAGTGGAAGAAACCGTCTAGAGCAATATCAAGTATCACTTAATTCGAGATTTTTAGTCTTTTCTTCCTGCGGCGCCGGGTGTGTAATCCAGGCGCTCGGAATCCATTCAGCACCTTGGACAGGGCCACCGGATTAGCCCGAGGTGGCAGTAACCTAGGGTAGCCTCTCCTCG
>NW_006160067.1:1679941-1681129 GCF_000334495.1 Tupaia belangeri chinensis
GGCTGGAAGTTTAGGTGCGGGTGGGGGTGGGGGTGGGGGAGAGAAGTCGCAAGTGCCTATCACCGGGAATGAAAAGGGCAATCCTCTCTTAGAAGAAAAGGGTCTCATCAACATGTGATCAACTATTAACAGGGTGGCTTTGGCAAAGCCATCCGCACGTGACAAGACGTAAGGAAGTGGAAGAAACCGTCTAGAGCAATATCAAGTATCACTTAATTCGAGATTTTTAGTCTTTTCTTCCTGCGGCGCCGGGTGTGTAATCCAGGCGCTCGGAATCCATTCAGCACCTTGGACAGGGCCACCGGATTAGCCCGAGGTGGCAGTAACCTAGGGTAGCCTCTCCTGGCCCCTCGGTGAAGCCAGCCCCGAGTCGCCCTTAAAAAGCGTCTTTTCTGAGGTTCGGCTCACACTGAGATCGGGACTGGAGAGAGAGTCAGATTTGGGAGCGGAGCGTTTGGAAAGCGAGCCCCAGTTTGGTCCCCTCGTTGAGCTCGCTGAAGTTGGCTTCCTAGCGGTGTAGGCTGGAATAGACTCTTGGCAAGCTCCGGGTTGGTATACTGGGTTAACTTTGGGAAATGCAAGTGTTTATCTCCAGGATCTAGCCACCGGGGTGGTGTGAGCCGCAAAGAAGGTAAGCACCGGGGCGGGGACCCCCTTCGTCCCCAATGCTTGAGCTATTTTGATAGCCGATCTTTGGAAGAGGTCGAGTGGCGGAGGGGAGGAGGGGGAGAGAGAGGAGGAGAGGGGGTGTTTCTCGGTATTTGCCCAGTTTGAATTGCCCTAGGTGAGAGCCTGGGGGAAGCGGGAGGGGGAGATGCTCGGTCTTCCTGCGGAGGCCATGAGTTTGGCGAACTTGGACCTGCAAATGTCTGCTTGAAATATTGTAGGGTTCCTCTCTCTTTCTTCCCTTCACCTTCCTGTCTTCCGTTCTCTTTACTGGTGTGAGTGTGTGTGAGTGCGTGTGTGTGTGTACAGTAGATTCATTACTAATTATGAGGCTTTTGCACAACATTCGATTTCCCGAAACCTGACTTTGTGCCGTTTGGGATCAGGCGGCGGAGGTGGTGTACGCTGGGGAGAGGGGAGGTGGAGGCTGGGGAGAGGGAAGGAGGTAACGGCTAAATCCTCCACACAAAATGAATCAAGGTAATTTCAGCTCTTCTAGTGAGAAGGATTCATTCTCCCGGT
>NW_006160067.1:1681160-1681447 GCF_000334495.1 Tupaia belangeri chinensis
CACCCCGCCCCCTCTCCTCCTGCCTCCATCCCTCCCTCATTCTCTCTCTTCCTCTCCGTCGCCCTCGCTCCTCGCTGGATGTTTCTTTCTGGGTTTCTTTCTTTCTTTTTTTCCTGTCCTCCCTCCCCGCAAGTTTCGGGCGCTGGCTTAGAGGGCTCCCGCTTTCTCACGGGCAGGGGAGCTGCAGAGACTGCGCTCCGCGCCCCGCCGGGCCGGATGCCTCACTGAGCCCAGGTCCGAGCCAGTCGGGTAACTCAGGGAAAGGGGGGCCTCCGACTGGCAGCGGC
>NW_006160067.1:1682070-1706146 GCF_000334495.1 Tupaia belangeri chinensis
CCAGTCAGAGCTTCTCAACTGGGAGCCGGGGGCTCGGGGTGCGGTAAGGGGGCGTCGGGGAAAACCGATTTCCGAAACTCCAGACTCGACAGTTTGAACGAAAGAAAGGATCCCAACTCCGCGCAGGTGGAAAGGATGGCTTCCTGGGCAACGCGACGATATTGTGGAAATTGGGGAGGAAAAAATAAAAAGCAGGCGCTAGGCTCCAATGGCGGTGATAGGCTGCTCGCCACACAAAGGGAGCGTGGGGCCGGGTTTACGGAGCCGGCCTGCAGCGAGTGGGGCACAGCCGGGGCCGGGCTTGGGGGCGGGGGGATTTCGGATCAGTCTGATGCAATTCCAAGCGTGCTGCAAAGGAACTCCAAGGCGCCCGCATCACCGTCGCCACCCACCCTTCCCAGATGGTGCTGTTTTAAATACGGATCTGCAGGGCTGAACGCAGAACGGGGAGATTTATTGCAAAATCCCGGGAAAGGGGGGGGGGGGACGGGGAACGGAGGAGCAGAATTTAAAGGTGCAACGCTCGCTTTTCCCCAGTCAAGCGGCAACCGGTCGGATTTTTTTTTTCCCCTTTTTTCCTGTCGCTTGTCTCTGGATCCTAATTCACCAAGGAAGAGGTGTAAATATTGTGACATTTCGAAGCGGCTTGATGGATGGGGAGAATCATCTGTCACTCTAAATTGCGAGTTTCCTCTCCCCGCGCCATGCCTGCCTAGCGAACGCTCGCCGCCTAATACCGTTGCTAGGGCTTCAAATGAATGCATCGTTAAGGGAATATTATCCTTTTAGTCGACTTGCCAATTTATCTGACAGTTGAACCGAGAAAATTGTAAATTTCATGTCTCTGGGAGACAAGGAGGAGAAATGCTTAACAAATTTAATTCTTGTCGCCTCGAGATCTTTAAGAACTTAAACCTCAAAAGTGTCACGTCATCCTCACACACAAAAACACAGGTCCGCACATCCTCGACTCGTACAATGGAAGGGCTTCTCCTCGAGTGCCGGGAAGTGCGTGCCACTTTAAGAACTGAGCTGGTGTACACTGTTTATGTGTATTTACATAGAGCTCTTCCGCATGGAGGCAAGAAACTGTAATTGTCCTGTGTGGGATCAGGTTAGGTGACCCAAGAGGGGGCGAAAGAGGGCAGAGAGGGGAAAGAAAGGAGAAGGGAGAGGGAGGAAGGGAGAGAAAACGTTAACCTTAAGAAATGCCCAGTAACCTACCATACTTTTGCACCCCCTGGTCCTGCATATTAATGTTCTGTATGTGCCATGTGAATTTAGTCTAGCTCCCCCAATGGAATATATCAGTATTGATTTAGAAGAAAATAAGTGCATTCTGCCGGTGGCTTTTTCAGTGTCGCTGGTAGTAAGAGCTACAACACAGCAGTTTGGGGAGGAGAGAAGAACATATCTAAAAGGCTTTGCAAACTGGGAAGGCAGGTGCTCCCTAAGAGGGAGGTATCATGACTCTCTTTCACAGCGTTTCCGTTGAGCCAGAATACTGGTTATTTTAGTACATCACCCCATTTGTATGGCCAAGGTAGTAAATGTGGATTTTAAAAGCATCTGATTAGCTGGCTTACAAAATACGTTTGTCAATGGTCTATTGATGTGAATTGGAAAGAAGGCTTTAAAAAGATCTGAAATCAACATACATAAGCTTTCTCTTTCATTTGCCAGACTCTTCCCCTATCAAATCTCTAATCTAAATTCTTATTAAAGAAGCTGGTAAATTTAGTTTCTTTCCTTTTCCTGGCCTGTCCTCTAGGGGAAGCTTTAGAAAGAAACAGCATTCCAAAATCAGGCAGTCAGAGGGAGAAGGCAGGGAACTTGACCACAAAACAGATAATCAGCCACAAAACCAATAAATAGAAATGAAGAGCAATCAGCATTAAAACATTACTTACAAAGGGTTTTTATTTCTTTGATTCTGTGATCTTGGGACCAGGCTCCAACTTGCTCAAATAACATTCACTCGATCATATTGCCTGCAATCTGTCAGTTAAAATGATGTCTGACTGAACATATTTTTTATTAAATATACTTCTAGCAAAGGTCAATCGAGCTAACCTCTGCTTTTAATTAGGACAAACTAACATTTAAATGATTCTAATGAACATGATCTGATATAATCTGATTTGAAAACTTGCTTAAAACTAAATTTGTTCTGAAAAGCACTGACTTGCCAGAAAAATATCTATTTTTGCAGCTTTCTTTTCACTCTATGGATAATTTAATGAGCTGCCTATTTTAATTTTACAACTGCTACCTCAGAAGTATCTCAAATTATCTTTCTTTGGCTGCTGTCTTTCTCTGCTGATCTGCGGCTGTGTGTGTGTGTGTGGTGTGTGTATGTGTGTATGGGTGTGATTTCTAGTGGGAATTTGACAAGCAGTGAATCTCAAATTTACATGCAATAATCTATGTAAAGAGCAGAGTGTAGTACTTAATAATAAAATGAACATTCACGTGTAAGGGCTGTTTGCCATTACCGAGTGCTATGGAAGTGGGAAAGGGGTCCCTTAAGGGGAGAAAAATTAGTTTCTTAAATAATAAAGTGAAAATTTCTTCCTTTTGGTTTAAGTGAAAATTTCTTCCTTTTGGTTTAAGAGTGGTCATAATTTTGAAAATCCAAAATCTTCCTTCTTTTACTTTGGAATTTAGAGTGGCTGTTTTAACACTTAAAATATGTATAATAAAGACATACATGTTTCATTAAAAAAAAATAGCCCCCAAAACATCTTGCTGCAGAGTTGGAAACACTGAATCATTTTTCTCTGTTTTCACTCTCACTTGGCAATTATTGGGGTGTCCATTCGAAATTGTTCTTCAATTCAGGTGGACTTATTTTCCCTCTACTTGTCATCTTCCTGTTTTGTTTTTTTTTTAAAGAGTTTTTGCCATAGGGCACATACACTGTCCTACGAGAGAGAGAGAGACAGAGACAGAGACAATGAGAGAGAAAGTAAGAAATCACCCCCTCCCCAGAGTGGGGGATGGCCATGCTGCAATTCCTTCTCCTCTATTCTCCTCTGCAATTTTGGGTACGCATGCATATGTGCCCAGTGTGATTTGTCAAGCCAAGAGGTCCAGGACTTGAACCACGTCAGCCATGTGAGAGTCCAGCAATGGCACCACCACGCCATCTGCTGGTCCCTTCTTGTCCACCTTCTTGAGGCCTGTGAGGAATTCCTTCTGCTAGAGTTCAGACTTTCCGTGTATTCCCTAGCATCAGCACGTCATCCTCACACAGTGCTTGGAAAGTTCTTTACAGGTTTCTTCACTTGATTTCTGTCAGTGTGCATAGTAGGAGCCATCACCTTTCACACTCCAGGAAACTCAGGTGCCCAGTTGCCCCAAACCACATTGCCAGTAAGAGGTAAAGACTGATTCAGGCTCTGTGGCTACAGATCTCAAGAACTATGTCTGTTCCTCTCCAGACCAGGCTGCCTTTCACCCCACCAAGGCAGCTGAGAGAGTTGTAGGCTTTAATTCCTCGTATTTTTATTTCTTTAATTGAAGGCAAACAAGCAGAAAGGTTGCGTACAAATGGTTTCCGAAATTCCCCAGGCCTAGTAGAAAGTTTTAACCAGCTAACCATTCCTCTCTAAGCCATGATTCCTTCCACAGTCAGCGGCTCCAAGGAGGCAGGGATCTTCCTGTAGGTACCAGTATAGACACTGCAGTCCCATGCTAGCCCCCCCCACACACACACACACATGCCCAAATAAACAGAGACTCGGAAGCGACAACGACCACAAGGAAGAGCCAAAGCCAAGAACTGCATTACTTTCACCTGTGAGTCAGACTCTGAAGTTTGGGATGTCCTCAGAGGTCACTTAGCCATGGCTGTATCTGACCCATGACTTCACGGCATGCTTTCTTGTCAACCCTCTGGAATTTCGTCCCCGTCAGGGATGCCTGCGTACTTGTTTATCTTGGTAGATATTCTGATACATGTGCTTCAAGGGCCGTTTCCCACTTTGTCCAAAAGGGATGCTTTCCGCAGGAACTCTGGCATTCGGTGTTATTCTCCACATGTGATGGGACAGCTTGTCCCCTCTCCGTGCCCGTGCTGGGAGCCGAGATTGCAGGGAGGGAGACGAAGTGGTCCTGCTCTTGGTGGAGCTCAGAACATAGGCCAAGACTGGCTCCTTATTTGCTCTGACCCCTAGAAGAGGACAAACTTCTGGATTCTTACCCTTTTTAAGAGAACACAGTGGATCAGATTAAAAGCCTTGAATTCAAGCTTTACTCTCCATTTCTCTTTCCTCTCATATAAAGCAAAGAGAATGCTCTCAGGAGAAACTCTAAATTCATTTCCGCTCCGAGTCTGGGTCTTATAAAAGATATGGTTGACAGTTATATTTTGGCGGGAAATAGGGTCCAAGTTACCCTAAACTTGGATGATTTATAATTTCAAACACCACCAATTTTTAACTCCCTAAGAATTCCATTATGAAAACACAAAGCAATTTGTATACCCCGGCATAGAAGAAATCTAGGTGTCGAACCTATCTTTTGCTGAAGAATGATGAAATAAAAAGCTCTGTTTTAATTTTGCCAGCAGGTATGTGTGCTCACCGGAGGGAAACAGAGAAAGGGGAAAAGTACCTCCCCATGGGAAAGGGTCACACTGCAAGCCCTTCTCCATCTCTCCTCCTGTTAGGGTTTGGGACATCGCACACACGCACACACACACACACACACGACACACACCCCTGGCATGTTTCTCAAGCTCACAGGGTCCAGGACTTAAACTGTGGAATCAGCCATGTGAAACCTAGCTGCCTTAACTACCATGCCGTGGAACCAACCCGTGAAAGTTGTATTTGAACAGTGATCTCCAACTTCTACGGATTATTATTTTTAGAAGAAAGACCCGTGGGGCCAGTAGGTGGCATAGTGGTCAAGGCACTGGACTCTCACATGACTGCCCACCTTTTGAATACCAGGCCTGGCGGCTTGAAAATCACATGAGGTACATGTGTGTGCATGCCTAAAATCCCAGGAGGAAAACAGAAGATAAGGGACTGCAGTGTAGTCGTCTCCTTGGGGGTGACTTCTCACTTTCCCTCTCACTCTCTCTCCAGCAAGTGCCTGTGCCCTCTAGGAAACACTTCGGTGTTATTCTCCACATGTGATGGGACAGCTTGTCCCCTCTCCGTGCCCGTGCTGGGAGCCGAGATTGCAGGGAGGGAGACGAAGTGGTCCTGCTCTTGGTGGAGCTCAGAACATAGGCCAAGACTGGCTCCTTATTTGCTCTGACCCCTAGAAGAGGACAAACTTCTGGATTCTTACCCTTTTTAAGAGAACACAGTGGATCAGATTAAAAGCCTTGAATTCAAGCTTTACTCTCCATTTCTCTTTCCTCTCATATAAAGCAAAGAGAATGCTCTCAGGAGAAACTCTAAATTCATTTCCGCTCCGAGTCTGGGTCTTATAAAAGATATGGTTGACAGTTATATTTTGGCGGGAAATAGGGTCCAAGTTACCCTAAACTTGGATGATTTATAATTTCAAACACCACCAATTTTTAACTCCCTAAGAATTCCATTATGAAAACACAAAGCAATTTGTATACCCCGGCATAGAAGAAATCTAGGTGTCGAACCTATCTTTTGCTGAAGAATGATGAAATAAAAAGCTCTGTTTTAATTTTGCCAGCAGGTATGTGTGCTCACCGGAGGGAAACAGAGAAAGGGGAAAAGTACCTCCCCATGGGAAAGGGTCACACTGCAAGCCCTTCTCCATCTCTCCTCCTGTTAGGGTTTGGGACATCGCACACACGCACACACACACACACACACGACACACACCCCTGGCATGTTTCTCAAGCTCACAGGGTCCAGGACTTAAACTGTGGAATCAGCCATGTGAAACCTAGCTGCCTTAACTACCATGCCGTGGAACCAACCCGTGAAAGTTGTATTTGAACAGTGATCTCCAACTTCTACGGATTATTATTTTTAGAAGAAAGACCCGTGGGGCCAGTAGGTGGCATAGTGGTCAAGGCACTGGACTCTCACATGACTGCCCACCTTTTGAATACCAGGCCTGGCGGCTTGAAAATCACATGAGGTACATGTGTGTGCATGCCTAAAATCCCAGGAGGAAAACAGAAGATAAGGGACTGCAGTGTAGTCGTCTCCTTGGGGGTGACTTCTCACTTTCCCTCTCACTCTCTCTCCAGCAAGTGCCTGTGCCCTCTAGGAAACACTTTTTTTTTTTTTTTTTAAAGGAAGACCCTCCATCGAACTTAATGCTTCTTTTCTTTGTGCAGACAGAAGTTCTAATTTTTCAGGTCATTTCCTTTTAAAATCAAATCTATTACAAGATGCACTATGGGTCTCATGAATAATGCATTACATACACATGATAATAGATCATTAGATGGCCCAACCAGCAGGAACATGAAAGGGAGCGGGTAGCCGGAGGATGGCAGAAGGTGTGTGGGCATTTTGACATCCAGGAAATGCTATAGATCTGTCCTTAGCTAACTCAGCCTGGTGGAGATAATTAAGAAAAAAATGTGGGTGTAGAAAGACTGCAAGCCATTCCCTGGGATTGGCTAGATGACTGCAGTAGTTCAAAAACAAGTGGCACAGCCACCCACACTGGACAGGGTTGCCCTTTCATGAGGCTGCTATTGACTTTAATAAAGATGCCATATTCAAAATAACTTCTGATGCACGAGGGAGGACAGACATCACTCTGGGATTCTATTTTAGACAAATGGCAAAATATATGCCGAAGTATTAATTTAAAAATAAAAAAGGCTTTAAAGTCTACTTTCTAAAAACCAGCAGCTTCACAACGTGCGTGACCTCTGAATTTAACAATTTGGCCTGGGGCTGGAGGAACTCTGTAGTTTACAGGAGACAATCTGACCGGTTGTAGGCCTTTTCTGGGCCCCTACAATAAGTAGAAGGTATTTGGCCAATCTTCTAACCTCCAAGGGAATGTTAAATGTGCTCTTAAACCTTTGCGTGCTGGGGAATGGGATCCAACAATTGCCCTAAACAGTAGAAGAAAATCCTCTGAGACCTCATGCCGAGTGCGTGTGACAATGTTTCGATATCTAGAAATTCTGTCAGACTGAGCTACACCCCACGTTCACCAGTGCTGGGAAGAGGGGTAACTTATTTATCTCTAGCTTCGAGAAACTTTATTAACTACCTACAGTCCCTAGATAATAAGGCTACTATTTGACCAAAATGCCCAAATTAGACGATTGCAGAAAGGTTCCACAAATATCTTTTAAAAAAAAAAATTGAATTGCCAGAAAGCACAAACCCTAGCCAGAAAAAAAACAGAAATGAGAGAGAAAGAAAGAAAAAGTACCTCCAGTGGGACGTGGTCTGACTGCAGTTCATCCTCCTCTGTATCTCCAGCCCATTAGAATTCTGGGCACATCTTCTCATGCATCCATAGTGTATTTTTCAAGCTGCTGGGGCTGGAATTCAAGCCATAGCTGGCCACAGGAGTTCTGGCTCCATTAACCACTAGGCTATGGGCTGAGCAGTTGCACAAATATCTAAACTTCTGGGCAAGACATTGGAAGGTGGAAAGTGAAGAGAGCAAGCATGTGAACTGAGAGTAGAGAAGTGAAAAGGGAAACTAGACAGGGCTCAGACCATAAAGGGCTCCTGAATCGGTGTCACTCAGTGTCCTCAAGGCCACGTACCCACTGAGACCAATCTCGGCCTTCCATGCTCATTATTGTCTGCTTACTATAATAAGGGACAGAGATATCTTCTACTCCCACCCTTGTCCCCCACAAAGGGCCTCTTTCCATCCCTGCCCCCCCTTGCCCCCCACAAGGGGCCTCTTTCCCTCCATGGCTTCTGTAATGGGTGTTTAAGATGGCCCAGCCACGGTAGCACACCTTGCTAAGACACCATACCCCACAGGCTGAGACCATGGAGGAGACCCTGGGTTCAACTCCAGGTCCAACCTGAAGGCCGGGCATGGTAGTGGGTGCCTGTGACCATTCACTTGGCAGGGGAATTGGCATGCTTGAGGCTGGCCTCGGCAGCATAGCAAGAGCCTACCTAAAAACAGAGCTGGTTATGGTGGCACACGGCCGTAGCGTGTGTAGCTGGGAGGCTGGAGCAGGAAGACCTCGACATGGTGAGACTCCAACAAAACAGAAAGGAGAAAGAAAAGAATTCATCTTTTATGATGATCCTTTACTGAATTAGTGGCACTTTGGTGCCACGGACTCCAGTCTTGCAATCTGGCAAAGCCTATGGAAACCCTTCACTGAACAATTTCTATCCATAAATGAGTAAGATTGAAAAAAATTGCAAAGGAAGCCAATTACATCGACATGCTCACACGCAGCTATAAGAACTACTCTAAACCAGTACATCATGTGATATAGTAGAGGCACTTGTTTAAGGTGTTGAGGCCTAGTGGCAGGATCGATAGCACACATTTGCAGCGGTGGTAAGCACAAATGCATGCTGAAATATCTGTAGCAGCTAACATGATATAACGGTGTCTGTGATTCGTATTAGTGATCAAACTGCAAATACTACATGTAACATTCTTCACACATACTGACACTTATTAACATAGCATGGATTCAGAAATGCTAACTTACTCAAATGTCAACATTAGCCATCGCATTTTTGGTCCTAGAAATAGGAAAATGACATTAGGATACATTTTTATTTTAACCAGAGAGGGCATGCACTCACCAGAGAGGAAAGAGGGGGAAGGTGGAGCATGACCATGCTGCAATTCTTCTTCCTCCATCACTTTGCCTGTCAGGATTTGGCGCACCCACCTACACATGCCTGGTGTGTTTTTCAAGCTGCCGTGGCCAGGATTTGAACCACATTTGGCCAAGTGGGATCTGGCTCTCTATGTATAACACTTAACCACTGAGCTATGGGGCCAGCCCAAGAGAAAACTTAATTTTAAAAGGTTTTTGCCATAGGATACATGCACTCACCAGAGAGAGAGAGAGAGATGGAGATGAGAAGGAAAGTGACAAGTCGCCCCCGGGGGGATGACCACTTGCCTTCCATTCTCTTCCTGGGACTTTGGGCACTCATGTACACATGTCCAGTGTGAGTTTCAAGCCACCAGTTCTGGGACTCGAACTGCAGTTGGCCGTGTGGGAATCCAGTGCCTTAGCCACTACACCACCTGCTGGTCACAGGAGAAAACGTTCAAAATTCACTTTTGCCATTAGAGAAGTTGCCAGCTGTGGAAAGGACTAAATGATGACATGGCCAGACTAGGCTTGTGGTAGGTATGTTTCTGTGGACCGCGCTTGCTGCTTCTGAAGTTTATTCTTAGTATCACCAGCACAACCTCACTGCCCTAGAAATCCATCACTCCATTTAAAAAGGTTAAAAAGTCTAGACTGTAGTCATTAACTCAGTAAGCATTGCCTCAGATACCTGATATGACCTCGCAAATCTCAGCAAACTATTTAAACTCTTCGTTTTATATATAACTTTACTACGGAAAATTGTATGCAAATTACAGTGAGGTGGGATAATATTTATTTTACATTTATCCAGAGCTAAATTATTTGCTTTGTATTTGACATGTATTAATTAACCCTCAAAGTAACTCTCGGAAATAGGTTATATTCCAATTTATAAAGAAGGGAACTAAAATTCAAGGTGTTTATATAGCTTGCCCAAACTTACAGACGACATCTTTTTATTTAAATTTATTTAACTTATTTCTTCTTCTTCTTCTTCTTTTTTTTTTTTGGAGAGGTTTTTGCTATAGGGCACGTGCGCTCACCAGGCAGACAGAGAGAGACAGAAAGGCAGAAAGCAAGAAATCACCCCTCAGTGTGGATGGCCATGCCACAATCTCTTCTCCTCTACTCTCCTCTCAGGATCTTCGGCAAGCATGCACACACATCTGGCGTGAGTTTTAAGCCACCAGGTCCAGGACTCGAACCACAGTTGACTACATGGGAGTCCAGCAACATAGCCATTACCTTAACTGCTGGTCCCATTAACATTTCTTCCGTGAGCAAGAGAGAGAGATAGCACCCCCTGCAGGGTCCCGATGTCCTATCCACCCCCAGCTTTGGCCAGCATGGATCATGGGCACCCGTGTGCCCAGTGTGCTCAGAGAGGCCTCCAGGTGAGCCTGGAACCAACCCATGTGGGGTGCTCTCAGAGTACTGTATTTCAGTGCTGTGCCACCATCTGAGCCCCAATTCTTAAGTGGAGGTCAACTTTAAACCTAATTTTTTCCTGCTCCAAAGTTTATTATGAATTCCTGCATCCCTGTGTAATAGCTACCCCCACTCCCGAGGTGAGCTCTCCATTTCCAGGTGATTTGCACACACAGTTTCTTAAACGAGCAGCACCACCACAACCTTTGGAGAGGGTCAAGAGTCTTAAGATTAGTGACCACAAGTACTACTTTAGAATCATATGGGATCTTCACTAACTTTCAAATTGCTAGTTGTTACCAACCCTTTCTGAGACCCAGTTTTCACACTAGTAAAATAGAGCTGGGTCGGCCCTGTGTCCCAGTGGTTACGGGAGCCATATCCCACATGGCCAACCACGTGTGCACACGCGAGGTCCCAGCAGGATGGGGAAAAGGAGGAGGAAGGATTGTGCGTTGACCATGCCTCGTGGTGGGGTAGTGCTATCGCTTCGTCTTCTCTCCCTGTCTGTCTGTCTGTCTGTCTCTGCTGAGCACATGTGTTCTCTAGGGAAGATAAAAAAGAGCAGTTGGTGTTACTTCAAGTGTTTTATGAAGATCAGATAAATGAGTAATAAAATCTAACTACCAAGGTCATTATGGTGAGCATTTTACATTTCTATAGTGCATTGAATCCTCACATCAGTCTCAATTGGAATTATTATTATTATTATTATTTTAAAGATAAGGAAACTGAGGCATCAGCTAATTAATTAACTATCCTAGATTAGCGGAACCAGTAAGTGGGAAAGCTGAACTTAAATCCAGGTCTAATGCCAATGCTTTTCCTTTTCATCACTAAACTAATTGCAAATCCCTATGTGATCTTGGCTATTATTTTTTTAAAGATTATTTTACTATTATTTAAGTGACCAGAGAGAGACAGAGAGAGAGGGAAAGTGAGAAAGCTGACAGGTCCAGAACTTGAACTGTGGTTGGCCACGTGGGAGTCCACCACTCCACCTGCCGGCCCCAGTCTTGGCTTTTGTTACACTTGTCGTGCATGTATAATAATGCAGTAAAAGAGTGTCAAGATAGAGAACCGTTCCTAAGTGAGTGTGTAGTCCCTGGAGAGGAAGATCAGAAGCAGGACTTCCTCACCTGCATCGTCTTCCTTCCACTTAGTTTATTCACCCAATGGATGATGTCTGACTCCTTTCTCAACTTGTTTAGGGCAGTTCCAAGTTAGTTGACTTCTGAGAGTTATTGAGTAAGAAACATTATAAATTGTTTAGATTAGGGTTTGGAGTGTTTAGAAGGCATTTCATAAGTTTGCCGTTTCGAACCATCGCTGACCAAGTACTGCAGATGCTGTGAGGAGGAACGCCCCTGCGCAGACACACGGGATGACAAACCTCCCAGGCTCACATGTTTACAGACATGGAGAGGAAGAGGATGGCCAAGCCCGGTCTTAAACGTAATTACGAGGCTTATAGTCCTTGTTGGGAACTAAAATGTTTATTGGCTTTCCTTGTGCAATTAACGTTCTTCCTCCAAAGGCTCCACTCCAAACTTGTGACTTCTTTGGAAACAGCATTTCATCCGGACAAGTGCCAGGAGTTGGTGTCTGGGTCCTTTATGTCTTTGCCCCGACCCAGAACTCGGAACCTAAACTGGGGGTTGCCTGGGTTAGGGTATGCATACACCTACATAGGCATCTTCCTGGTCCATTTCATCCATCTCCCTCCTAGAAAGCTGCTCCTAGTACAACTCGGTTCTAAACCAGAGCTTGGGTGCTTACCGGTACACCTCGGCGGTCTTTGCCGAGCGCCGGAGTCCCATAAGAAACCCAAGGCACAGCAGTCTATGAGGAGACGTCACCCCCCTCGGCTCTGATTTATGCAGGGAAAGATGCTGGAACACTAAGGTTTTCCCGCCGTCCCAGCGCTCAGAAACCAGCCCCACAGAAAAGGGTGATCTTAAAGGATATCTGGATGCAGAGCAAGCTCACCTAAAACCTTGTCCAAGACAGCTAAGGGGTGTAATGAGTGAGAGAGGATGAACCCTTGCACTGGCAAAGCTCTAACTCGGCGAAGTGACTGCATGAGTTCTAAGTGCGGTTTACTAAATGATACGCAGTTCCTCAGAGTCCAAATTCAGCTGAAAGAGCACCTCACAGATGATCTAGCTCGGCCGGCAGGAGGCATAGTGGTTAAGGCACTGGACTCCCACGTGGCCGACCACAGTTTGAGTACCAGACCGGGAGGCTGGGCGCATGTGCATGCGTGCCCAAGGTTCCCAGAGGAGAATGGAGGACAAGGGAGAGCAGCATGGCCATCATCCCCTGGAAGGGGTGATTTCTCTCTTCCTCTCTCATTCTCTCTCTCTGGCAAGCGCACATGTCCTGTGGCAATAACTGTAAAAATAAACATGAAAAGACCTATTAGGGCTCCCTGCTCCCCGTGGTTGGCCGAAGTCACCAGGACCATTTGTTCTTTCTGGTTAAGGTCTGACTGTCTGCTTAGAGGTCACTGGCCTCGCTATGGATTGGACAGCGGAAGTGTGCAGCAGTGAAGACTCCCGACTGTCCATCATCACCACTTAGGGGACAAGCAGCTGCGTTAACAGGCTCAGGCTGCTCAAGTGCCTGGCCCAGGTTACACAGCCGGAAAGCCGGGACGTTTAACTTAGAACCCAAGTCCTCTTGACTACTATCTGGGCACCTCCAGTGCTGGAAACCACAGGACAACTGAGGTTCAGATCCTGGGTGGGCCTGAAAAACAGACTAGCCTGTGTACCAGCATGCTGAGAAGCCAGCAGGTGGGGAAGGGCCGTCATGGCATGACAAATCCTGTCCGTGCTCTCTCCCTCTCCCCCCCCCCCATGCCATGCATGCACATGTGCTCTTTGTCATAAAAAAAAAAAAAAAAAACAGTCTGCACATGATTTCAATTATCTCGATTTTCAAAATAAAGTGTTTTGTATATAATTTAGACTGGTTCTAAAACACAAACAACAAAAATTTAACTGCATACTAATAAGATTTTATTAATTCAAAATGGTAGGGCAAAACTAGACTTCTTTCATGTCCCATAGTTACTTTATGATTATTGAGACACTAGCTAAAACCAGATGAATTGAAACTTCGAGTTTTGGGTTGTTTGTTTGTTTTATAGAGAGATTTTTGCTATAGAGTGTGCGTGCTTGCCAAAGAGACAGAGACAGAAAGTGAAACAACACCCCTTGGGGGGATGGTCATGCCTCAATCCCTTCTCCTCCATTCTCCTCTCAGGATATTGGGCACGCAGAGACATGAACCCAACATGAGTTTTAAGTCACCAGGTCTGGGACTCGAACCACATTCAACTACGTGAGAGTCTAGCAACCATGCATGCACAATGTGCTCTTTGTCATAAAAAAAAAAAAAAACACAGTCTGCACATGATTTCAATTATCTCGATTTTCAAAATAAAGTGTTTTGTATATAATTTAGACTGGTTCTAAAACACAAACAACAAAAATTTAACTGCATACTAATAAGATTTTATTAATTCAAAATGGTAGGGCAAAACTAGACTTCTTTCATGTCCCATAGTTACTTTATGATTATTGAGACACTAGCTAAAACCAGATGAATTGAAACTTCGAGTTTTGGGTTGTTTGTTTGTTTTATAGAGAGATTTTTGCTATAGAGTGTGCGTGCTTGCCAAAGAGACAGAGACAGAAAGTGAAACAACACCCCTTGGGGGGATGGTCATGCCTCAATCCCTTCTCCTCCATTCTCCTCTCAGGATATTGGGCACGCAGAGACATGAACCCAACATGAGTTTTAAGTCACCAGGTCTGGGACTCGAACCACATTCAACTACGTGAGAGTCTAGCAACGTAACCATTACACCATCTGCTGGTTTTGAAACCAAGTTTTAATTGACTCTCATTATTATTTGTGTTTCAGAGATACTTTATTTACTTCTCTTATGTGAGATTTGATAGCTCTATTAGGTTTTCAGTGACAAAATTCTCTCCACCCCCTCCAACCCTGCCCCAGGAAAACAAAAACAAAAATAGATTTATTTCTTGTAAATGATTAAGAAAAAGTTTAGGGCAATTGTTTCACTTTTTAGGTTCATACCATGGGGCATGTACTCTCACCGAAGTGAGACAGAAAGGGGGAAAGTGAGAAATCACCCCCCAGGGAAGGTGGCCATGCTGCAATACCTTCTCCTCCACTATCTTCTCAGGGATTTGGGGCACACACATGCACACACCTGGCATGATTTTCAAGCCACCAGTCCAGGACTTGAACCATGATCAGCCATGTGGGAATCCAGCATTTTAACCACTACACCACCAGCTGGCCCCAAGAGTAATTCTAAAAGTACTTTTATTTACTAAGATCTCTAGACTTTAAGAAGTTAGAAAATGTTTTAAAATGTCTATATTTTTTCTTTTTTTAATTAAACCTGGATAGTGTTAGGGTGTGTCTTTTCAGTACATGAATACAATGTGTAATGATTGAGTCAGGGTACTTAGTACATCCATCAATTCAACCATGTGTAACATTGTATACAGTAAGTTATTTAAACCACTTTCTTTGTATCACAGCTATAACACTAGATATTGTTTCTTCTCTCTACCTGCAATTTTGTTTCTGTTCATCAACAACCCTCTATTCTCCACCCCTTTCTTTCTCAGTGTGCAGTAGTCTAAAATGTATATATTTTGACCTATATCATTATCCAAAGAAATATTCTTTAGGAAATTCATTTCTCATATGACACCCATACATATCATTCTGTTTTGTGTTTAACTTGTCAAATGTATTTTTGAAGTTGTGCTCTCCAAATACTAAGTGACTAAAGAGTAAAGTAGATATTTTATAAATTCTTCCTAGAAATCGAGGACAAATTACATAAATAAAAGCAATATGAATTTCTAAAAATATAATAGACACTATTAGAAAAGATATTAGTCTAGCAAACAGTCAACAATATGTCAAACTTCTACATTTTTTTCAGATTAATTGTCATTGTGTAGGTTAGCATGATTTTCTTTCATGGAATTCAACTTATTTTTACTCACTTTACTCTAATTAGTTTTTATGTGCAAGACAAAATGGAAGGCAATGGAAATTTGGCTTGCAAAGTAGTTCTAACATGATTACACCCACAATCTGGTTGTAATGCTATAAGAATATGTTTATCATGTGAGAATGGTAATTCAGTATCGACATAAAGCAACAAGCAATGCAAAGCTAACTTCGGTTGTTTATACTGGAAACTTTTTTTTAATTAAAAAGATCAGCGGATGATAATATGTTTGGCTCATTCTTTCCAAGCCCTTCAGGAAAGCAGGCCTATGAAAGAAAAGATCCTCAATGCTAAACATTTTACTGCATTTGGGAGAGGCATAAAATTTGGTAATGAAGGAAGTGTTGAGTTTTCATTTTTCTAATTCAGCATGGAGGCTGTTTTGAGGAAAGCTGACTGCGGTCTGGGTTTGTGTCCCAGAAATATACTTAACTTGTATTACAGCATCAGCATCCAATTCCAAAATTGGATGTCTAGCCATGTAATCCCCACCGGACCCTGACTACTACACCACCTCTTCTCTTAGGTCACCATAACCTTCCAGAAGGGAACAAAACAATTTCCCAGAGTGCGTATGTGAGGGGTTCTCAAAAAGTTCATGGAAAATGCATATATTTTTAAAAATGCATGGGTTTCAAAAACTTGTTGCACCAAGATAAACTGGTACTTTTCATGTTCCATAGACTTGTTGAGGTGCCCTCACATAGCAGTAACTCCAGAAAGGAGAAAATTAATGAAGGGTTCTTAGCACTTAAATGCGTGGCTCTGCTCTCCCCCTCTTGTTCTCTAGGTCACTCCATCTCTCCATCCTCAACTTCTATGAAACACTCTATAGTCTCCTCCTTCCTCATCAGCATCGTTCTTCACAGGGTCCAACTAGACTTCTTGGTGCCCTTTACCAGCAGACCAAGGTTTGTGGAGTGCCCCCTCACAGCAAGCATAAACGATATTATGAAGAGGAAGGAAACGTTCTCCTCTCTTACCCACTTTCTTCTCAGAATACTGACATCATTCTATCTCTGAGCTCATTCCTTCTTGGGACAATTGGATTGCGTTTACAGTCACCATTTCATATGCTCTGAACAGACAACCAGGAGCAGGGGGGATGGCATTTCTGCTGACTTCCGCTGGACCTTAGAGAATTAGACAGCCTAGAATGCTTGGTCCCATTGGGTGGTGAGTTCATGATTGAAATATACTGGACTAGCGAAACGTTCAGCTCCACATGACTTTAGGTATCCGGTAGGCTAGCCTGAGAGCAAAAACTTCAACCTAGTTTCACTTCCTTGAGGCTAAATTGGGTTTTGTGTACAGACAAAATGAAACAGGTCAATTTAGGAGAAAGCAAAATCTTCAAAAGTTATGTGGTGTTTCCTGGACCTTACCTTCTAAGAAGTTATGTCAAAATATAGAGGCCTGTGAATATGAGCACATCATTCCAATTGAGCAGTTAAGGTCTACAACCTGAGATATTACATGGAGTACAGAAAAATCACTTCTGAAACAATTTTGTTGAGAGAAAGTAAAAACTTAAGTGTTCTATTTACCTGTTTCTTTCTTTCTTTCTTTCTTTTTTTTTTTTTGGAGAGATTTTTCACTATAGGGTGTGTGCGCTCGTCAGATAGACAGAGAGAGACATAGAGACAGAAAGCGAGAAATCACCCCCAGGGGGGATGGTCACGCCGCAATCCCTTCTCCTCCATTCTCCTCTCGGGATCTTAGGCACACACGTACATGCACCCGGCGTGAGTTTTAAGCCACCGGGTCTGGGACATGAACCGCGGTCAACTACGTGGGAGTCCAGCGACATAGCCATTACGCTAACTGGTGGTTCCCTTTACCTGTTTCTTGTGAAAAAAAAAAAAATGCTTTTAAGGATTGAAGATACAGCTTTGCTACAAAGGCTCATCTTTTTATTTAAACAACTACTTTGGTTTCCAAGTTTCAAGGGAAAGATTTGTCAACCTGATTGAATCTTCCCTTTAGCTTTTCCCAGCAGCTGTGCTCAAATAATTCATGACTCCCATGTTTCCTGAGCCCTGGTTAATTTCACACACATGTCTAGTTTGAGGCTCCACATTTTCAGAAGAATATGGAGACCTTGGAAGAGGTCCAGGGTAGGCCAAGGAAGATGATTAATGGATTGGAAGTTGGAGTTTATGAAGAAAGGTTGTGAGATCTGATCTCTCGTTATGAGAAAAGTCTGAGTGGTGACTTAATAGTAGGAGGAGGTTAGTAAGCAGCTGTTCTCCATCTTCACTAAGGTTGGATGAAATAAAATAAGATACAAATTGCAACACGAACAAAAACGCATTACAAGTGGGGACTTGAGAGCACTAGCCAGGCTGAATTCTACGAAGGTCCTGGGAAGGGTGTGCAGCGTACTTACCAAACCTGCGATGATGAGTCGGAAGTCCTGAGGAAGAAGAGATAATCTCTTAATCTCTTCTGGACCTACCTTTTCATAACTTTGCATAATCATATTTAGAAAATCTGCCTCATATGATTTGCTTCACCCCTTCCCCCCATTTCTTGTCATCTTTTGTAAAAACACGGCTAACCAAGAATATCAGGGGCACTGATCACCTGCAGTGGCTACCCCCAGCCTTTGGGTGCCCCTCCAGCCTTGGGAACAAGTTTCTTGGTGTGGCAATGACCCATGACCCCCTCCCCCAGTGGGAGCTGGTCTTCACCGTTCAATGCCCCACACCCATGGTGAGGGTAAAACAAAGCGTTATTGCCGGCCTTTGGAAAATTCCCAAGTGGCCCGATGGATGGTGATGTCACAGCTCTTGTGTCCTGAGGAATGAGCACATAAAGGGCTGGCCTTTATTCACCTGCTTATTTCATAGCCCACGGAATCGTGTCTGCCAGGGAGCGGGCACTCAGCAAGCTGTCCTCAGCAGAATGAATGTAATGATGGAGCAGAGGGAGACTGAAGCGGGGAGAGTGCGGCCTTCCAGACGTTTCTGCAGATGCTGCATGTAGACAGGTCGGCGGCCCAACCTGTGCTGCGTGGGTGTGCTGTCGGGGGCTCTGTACCTCCATGATGCACGACCCTGAGAACCAGGGTAGGAGAGCCAGCCGTGCATCCCGTCCTGGCCTGTGTTACAGAGACCATCAAAGATAGGGTCTGTGGGGGCCAGCATGTGGTTTGGTGGTGAAGGTGTTGTATTGCCACATGGTGGCTATTGTTTGAGTCTCAGTCCCGGAGGTTTGAAGATCACACCAGGAACATGTGCATGCGTGACCCAAATCCCACGAGAACAGAGGAGAAGGGATTGTGGCATGGCCATGCCCCCTAGGGGGTGACTTCTCACTTTCCCTTTCTCTCTGTCTTTTTCTTGTGCACATGCCCTATGACTAGGATAGTATAGATTTATGTATCAAAATCACATAAAAATGGGCCAAATTATTCATTTTTTTAATGTCAGAAAGTACATGGATATACAAGAGACAGAAACAGACGGAGAGAAAGCAACCCCTAGGAGGGGGTTCCATGGCAATGCAGGTTACGTGGTGGCCTTTCCGGGGCCTATCAGATAGCCTATCAGACTCCCGGACCCCGTGTGCTTTCAAGGTGACATGTTTGTCAAGGTGCCAGCACTAAGACTTGAACCCCGGTTGGCCATGTGGAATCCAACTTCCTCTGCACGACACCTGACCACTTTGCTACAGGGCTGGCCCCTTAGTGTGTTTTAAATGGGACTTTAGAAAGTTTTGCAGTTATTTTTTTCTAAATCATCTTTTTGTATACTTTTCTAACTTTCTCCATTTTTTTTTCCTGAAGAATACAAAATTTAGCAGTAGAAAATCTCTCACTCCAATCATCACACAGCCTAAATAGTTGTGTCTCAAAAATAAGGCAATCTGCTCCTTACATCTGATTCAATGTCCTGAAACTCTTTAGTTTGAATTTGTTAATTCTTCTCATGGCTCCTCTCCCAGTGCAACCAACAAACACCACAGTTATCATCGTCAGCTCTAACTTATGTCCCAAGTGCACAATCTCACACCCCTTTTCACCATGCTTACAGGAATATTATAAGTAAAACCAGTTTATTCTTCATTATTAACGTTCACGTGTTCTCAGAGAAAGTTTGGTCACCTGAAGCAATACAGGTTGATGGTTCTCATATGTTTGGGGGTGAGTCGCAGCAACTTCAGAATGATTTTGGTGCCACTTTTCTTGATCTGACTAAATCCGATGCCCAGATGGGATGCATGGTTGTCCTTTCATTCGACTCTCCTTCTGTCATGTTCTTCTGGGGTCCCTTCCTTTGGTTTGCCACTATGGTCATACCTGGTTATACGATCCCAAAACAGGCACTCGCCACTTTGGAAGCATTTGAGTCTGACATGGAGCAGTTCTCCTGGTCTATAAAAAGCTTACAGAGCAGAAGTGCCACTTAATGAGTAGGAAAATCCTTTCTCCCTTAAAGTTTGTCTCTGAACAGGCATCACTCAATAATTTTGGAAATTGTGACATAGTTCAACACTGGGTTGGGGCTTTGAAAACATCAAGCATGAATCTGAAACTGGTTCTGCCATTCTGCTCAGCAGGGGGTTTTCTGTTTACTTATTCTTTTCCCTATGCTAATTATGTACTCCAATTTTCAGTAGTTTTTGAGGTCAATTCATTTGATACCAGACAACTTTTTTTTTTGGGGGGGGGAGGAAGAGCAAGGAAGATTGAAAGCACAAGTAACTAGGAAACTTAAATAAACACAATTAAACACGAAATACTTTTAATGATCGTAGAATTGACCTTAGCCAATTAAAATTATTAATAGAAAAAAATGTCATTGTCAGATCTGAGCTCTACTGCCTCTGTTCCCACTTGGGTAGGGAGGATTAGTTTATATTTCCTGACAAGAATAGAAGAGAATTCACATTTACTCCTGACCCTTGTCCTCCCGGAAGATTGGGTTGGGATGGGATTGGACACGAACAAGAAGAAAATACAGATGTAGACTAATTCAAAGTTAATTTTTAAGCCCTACGCAAGTCAAATAGGCAGCATTTTCTTTTCAAGTTGTAACATTTTGTCTCCTTTTGGGGGTAGAGGAAATTTTCAGATCATAAACTTAGACTCTCTGATGGACTAATCACGTCAGAAGCCAGTCTTTAAGAGATATCAGAAATACATGCCCTGTATTTTCAGAATCACTTTCGATCACAATAAAAAATCACTTAGTAAAAAGTTTGATCACAGAGCTGGTAGCCTAGTGGTTAAGGAAGCCAGATCCCAGATGGCTGGCCACAGTTTGAATCCTGGCCCCAGGTGGCTCAAAAAATATGTTCGGTTCATATGCGTGCACGCCCCAAATCCTGACAGGATGGAGAAATAGAGAAGTGATTGCAGAGCGACCATGTCACCCTGAGGGGTGATTTCTCCCTGTCTTCCTTTCTCTCTGGTGAATGCAAGAGCCCTCTGGCAATTAAAAAAAAAAAAAAAGTTCCATCTCAGACCTCCACAACGATCTCTGTACGCTGCCTGAATGGGACAACGTTCAGAGCCCCACACGAGGCACTGGTAGAACTGTAGGTCATCTTGGCTTTGTTGGTTCTGAATATAGGATGTACCTTTAAGGCAAATAGGTGGTGTTCTCAGTCTAGCCTCTTATTTGGATTAAGCTATAATCATAAATCAGAAAATTGGGCAATGCTCAGAAATGTTAAGATCTGATTCAACAGGCGCATCTGAAATAGCATTTGTCTTCGGCTTCTCAATGCTCCTGCCTGAGTTCTCTGTCTTTTCCTCAGTAAAACTGCACCACACACTGGAAAGCAAAGATACAAACGTTTATTTATATAATGTCAAGGGAGAGTAGGAATAAGATTGGCCATAGACCTACCCAATCAGAGTCTCCAAATGAGAACCAGTCCCTTCAGCAGAAATGCTGAAGAGGCGGCGAGCAGTTAGCAGGTAGGAGATCTGCCTGATCCATGACTGAGCAGTATCAAGAATGCTAAGGTCCTGGACACTGGCTTGCCAGGTACTTTTCAGAAAGGAAGGCAATTACCACTGAGCTTTGAAACCTGGGAATAGAACTCATTTTCGAGCAGACGTAAGGTTGGAAAGTCAGGATCAGTTTGAAGTTAACATGAAGTTATAAAAAGAAGTTTAGGAGAGGGTGCCTCCAGTCCTTTAAACAGTAGTATACGTTTTTGTTTTGTTTTTAAGCAACTCGCCTCTTAAATTGTATTACACTATCGAAAGGAATTGTGTCTGCGTTCAGCCTCCACCCCTGGAATCAATCCAGAGGGCCTTTGAGGGGGCCAAGCCCATCTTTCTGCCCTTGTCTCCATGGCTTTCTGGTGAACCTGACTGTTTCCCATACGCTGAGAATCCCACAATGAACTCCACCATCTGTGTGGTAGGGTGGTTCGTCTCGGTCATGTGCTCTGTCAAGTTGACAGAGGTGCAAAGCTAAATGTGTGACACTCTAAGAATATGCATATATTTGAATAATTTGGCTAGTTCAGCAATTTGCAAAGGCACTCTGAAGGATCACACATGCAGTAACACTTGCAAGAACAGAGAGTTTCATTTCCTGGGAGGGGAAGGGGGGAAGCCCAGTATTTCTAGCTGGACTTCTTGAGCTCATTGTAGCTTTTGTTTTTGGTACTTAACTATGGCAACTTTGGTCAATTATTCTGTGCCGTGGAATCCCAGGTTCGTCATACACAGAATGGGAATAGTCATTTCTGTCACTAGTCATTAGCAGCTCTAAAAGAGCTAATGTTAGTGAATTCATCTTGTGAACTGTGAACCCTTAGGTAAATTGAACCAAGTATGTAATAATATTATATTATTCAGTTCAACGGCACATTCTCGATAACCACAAGAGGGTCCAGGAAAGGAAACTGTTTATAAATCTTTCCTTTTAGCAAAATTAATGTTGGAGTGTTTGGGGATATTCGTACAGCAATGAGTCTTAGCAATGCTTAGGTCAGCCCCTTGGTGAGTACAGAAAACTGCACATCCATGTTACAGGGGCTCCAGAATGTGAGGTGGTGCAGGGTGGGAGGTTCTCTGTCACCCACTCTTGTACCCCTGAAGAAAGAATGTTTTTCAGAGTGTGGTTTTTGACTGCATCCAAATTGCTTTGAGTCTTTAGTAAAATGCTAATAACTTCTGGACTCTGCCCCACTCTTCCTAAACTACATTTTGGAAGGAGTGACTTCATTGGTAACAATCACACATTTGAAAATCACCCAGGGAGATTTTAGGCACCAGAGAGGTCCAGGGATTGTAGGTATTGCTGTCTTGAAAGGACTGTCCTGGTGAATGCGAATTAGTTGAACTAATGAGGAGAAAATGTAGCTTTAAAGCAGGGACACAGGTAGGTGGTTGACAAATGGCTAATTGAAAATAGTCTCTGGACCCTAGCCAGGGCAGCTCTCTCCAAGGGTCTTGACTCCAGGAAATGGAACCCCCAGGACCCTTTGGCCTTCTGCGGTGGGAGGGAGATGGGGATGGGAGGGTGGAGAATTCACCGAGCCAACCCTCCCCTGCTCTTGCCCCCTACCCTGGTTTACGAAGAAGGCTTAAAGAAGGCTTTTTATTTATCTCTGCTGCCCAGGCTCATTATTAAAAGGGCTGGCTTCTGTGTGTGAGTTTCCTGGGTCTGGAAGGGAAAACATCTGCAAAAGCGTGCAATGCCCTGGAACGGAACTCGTCTAATAAAAGATGTATCATTTTAAATGCGCTGAATTTTGATTCTGGTAATTCGTGCACTAGAGTGTCTATTTCGAGGCAGCGGAGGTATCATATGACAGCGCGCGTCAAGGCACCGTGGGGCCCTCTCGTGGACTCCCGCCCACTTCTCCATACACAGCAGAGGGCTGCCCGCGCCGCCGCTCCCCCGCGAGCTAGCGTGCGAGCTCCCTGCCGCTGCCCAGATCAAATGGCGCTCCCTGCTCGAGGGGTGCGAGCGTTACCTCCGCCATGCGATTTCCACTATCAATAATTTAACTTCTTCGCTGCAAAACCGGGAGTGCAGACCGGGCTCCACAGACCCTCCGCCCCCTTCTTTTTCACCGAAGGGAACGTGGAAAAAAAAAATAATAATAAGAGTCTGGGAGTTTTCGGGCCGAAGTCTTCCCCAGACCAACTGCCTTGATGTTTACTTTGACAAGTAGTAACTGAAAAGGTGGGTTTGTTCTCTCGTCTTTCTTTCTCCTGTCGTCTCTCGGTCTGGTCTGCCAGGAAGCGTGTGGCTTTTCGGAGGTCTGTCATTGCCTCGGCTCCCTGGCTGGAGCAGGTAACTTGGTGTAACGTTATCTGGGGGCGTTCATTAATAAAAAATGCCGTTATTATCTTGATTGCATTCCTGTTGGGCGAACTCGGGAGAGGTCGGTGCGCGAACTCGCTCTCGGCTGGCGCGGAAGCCGCGGGGTCCCCCACCCCGGCAGCCTCATGCGCTCACGCTTCCCCTGAGGCTCGCGTTCGCGGCGCGGGGGTGCGGGCAGGTGCGGGCAGGTGCGTCTCCGGGTGCGCAGGTCCAACGCCCGCGCCCGCCCGCCCCAGCGCGCGTAGACGGAGTTTCCGCGGAGGGCGCGGGACGCGGGGTTCCCCGGGGCTGGGACTCGACCCCCCCTCCCCAAGCCGTGGGCGTCTTGCCGCGGCGCTCCGGGTGGCGCGGGCTCGCGGGGGGCAGCCTGGGTTCCAGGGAAGCGGGAGAGGGGGACCGACTGAGCCAGGTGCGGGCCGCGGAGCCCTGGGCGGCGGCGGACCCCTGGGGCTGAGCCCCGGCGCGGAAAAGGCGCGGCGTTCCCTTTAAGCGGCCGCCCCGAACGGGTAGGGGGAGCGCGGGCGAGCCGGGGCGGGGGCGGGGGGCGGG
>NW_006160067.1:1706325-1707472 GCF_000334495.1 Tupaia belangeri chinensis
TGGCACCGCAGCTGCCGCCGTGGGGACCAGCTCCGCGACGGGGACCCGGGCCGGGCGCGGGGGCCGGGCGCGGGACGACGATGTGATTCCGCCGCCGGGGACCCGTGAGCTTTGTGTGGAGCCCGAGGTAGGCGCGCGGGGAAGTTGGCCGGGGACCCCGGAGTTGTGGGAAGAGGCCGGAACTCCTTTGCCCCCTTCCAGGACTAGCCTCCGCGACGGGGACCCGGGCCGGGCGCGGGGGCCGGGCGCGGGACGACGATGTGATTCCGCCGCCGGGGACCCGTGAGCTTTGTGTGGAGCCCGAGGTAGGCGCGCGGGGAAGTTGGCCGGGGACCCCGGAGTTGTGGGAAGAGGCCGGAACTCCTTTGCCCCCTTCCAGGACTAGCGCGGGCTCGGGGTCTCTCAGGGCGCTTTCTCCCCAGCCCACCAGCCGGGGTGGCCGGATCCCCTAGGAAGGGGTCCGGGGAGCCCTGATGGAGGGAGAGAAGGCGGGGAGCAGACGCGGAGCCGCGCGAGGAGGCAGAGCCGGCGCCCGCGGTCCCAGAAACCCTCTGCTACCGAGGAAGGGTCGCGAGAGCGGTCAGGACGCCAGCTGTCGGGGATTCTGATCCTGGGCCCCGGGTGCGAGCCCTTCCCTGGGCTGGGCGGTCCCCACGTCGATGGGGAGGTGGGGGAGTTGAGCCCTTTGCCCGCATCGCGTCCCGGGGCTGGACCCGGGCTGCACACGGTCACCTGCCCCAGGAGCTGAGCCCGGAGCGGACTTACAGGTCCGAGCCACTGCAGCTGGGAACACGGGGGGCATCCCTGCTGTCAGCCCGAGCGGGCCTTCCACTTCGGGGCGCCTGCCGCTCCTCTCCCCATCCCGCACCCCTCCTTGGAGGCGCCCTCCAGGGACGTCCAAGTTTTGACTTTCGAGGTGGGAGTGGGATGTATGTGGGAGACGTCCCGACTCGGGGTGGGCTCGGGATGCAGAGCCAGGAAGAGGCACGGGCTAGCCGAGGGTTGGGGGCTTTCTGCCCGACGGGCACAGAGAAGGGGGAATCGGGGAGAGAAGGCTCGGCGCTGCGGGGGTGAGCTGGAGCCGCGGACCGAGGATGTGTGCCGGGGTGGAGCAGGGAGGAGGGGGGAGGAGGGGAGGGGGCGGAGG
>NW_006160067.1:1723765-1763595 GCF_000334495.1 Tupaia belangeri chinensis
CGGCTGGGGGTGGAGAAGTGGGCGGGGACGTGCGAAGGGATCCCTTAGGAGCTGGTAGGAGGGACTTGAACGAGACTTCCGAGTCGGGCTCCGCGGGGCACGCGACTCGTCGTCGGTGGCTTTGACTCGGGCTTCTCTGGCTACAATGCAGAACGTCCTCCTCGCGCTGGGGGTTATCGCCAAGCCAGCGTTGGTGGTGCGTTAGGGCTTCCCGGAGCTTCAGTGGGCTCCTTCGGTAGCTTGCACTCGCTCCACAATGTCAGCTGCAACCAGTGTGTATTTGCTTTAAAACCATCCGTGACTCCTCCGATTTTGAAATTCCTTGCTTAAGACTTTTTTTTTTTTTTTCCTTTTGTAAGTTTACCTCTGGTCTAGCAGCCGAGGTAAGAGAAAGGAAAGAGACACTTGTTGAAATGTAACCATAACCTTTACTGGAATTTAAAATGCGTTGGTTATCATTACTGGAATTCCAGGACTGTAAGGGGGTTTTTGGCTTCTATTTTATTTTGTAAAACTTGATGAAGCTTGGTAAATATAGACCAGTAATAAGTCTTATGACACGAAAAACATTATTATGTATGTGGACTAGTTTAAGTTGTTACAGAACATTTTCTGTTTATAAATGATAATAAGCGGGAAGAAACGATCTCCAGATAAACAAGACCTCCGAGCACGTTTTGAAGCATCAGAGCATTGCAGACACACTTAAGGCATCACATGTTTTAAATGAGCAAAATAACAGTAATTTTTCACATACCTTTGGAGCCGTTCATGACCCTTTCAGCTAGGTCAGTAACCGGAAAGCTTGCTCAGGTAATAGGCAAAGACATTTAAGATGTGTGGTAGGTCGATATTTGTGTACCCAGAAAATACAGCATTTAGGACCTCTGTTTTACAATGTCCTTTTAATGTCTGTAACTTTTCCTTGCAAACAAAAGGGACCAAGAAAATCAGCATGTGCTTAAAATGCAGTCCTCAGCTCAAATGCTGCGTTTATACAATGTGAGGGGATTACTTAAGTCTCCTAAAGGCCCGAGTGGGGTAAGGACGTGCTGGGGTGTTGCTGGTTCCTTTTGACTGGGGGTGGGGGGAGATCCTGTGAAGAATGCGAATTTCTAAAACCCTGGCCCACAGTGCCGGGGTTTCCTGTTTAAGTGGAAGGTGGGTGTCATTAGAATGTAAACTATTCTCTTCTTCCTGGGATCTTTAAGAGTCCCAGCTTTTCAATGGTCAAAATGTGGAAGATTGAAAACCTTGTTTCTTTCACACATAAATAGCTCTGGTGTGTAGCTCAGCGCAGGGACAGGCTGAGCACGCCCACCTGATAGTATAGCAGAGAGCTGTTTACATTTCGTCTGCATTCATCTTCCGAAACCTTCTGGAAATCAATCTCTCTCTCTCTCTCTCTCTCTCTCTCTCTCTCTCTCTCTCTCTCACACACACACACACACACACACACCTTTATCCAGGGAGCGAGTTGATGAAATGCAACACAGCTGGCAGCTTTAGGTCTCACTCCTAGACTGTCCACGAAGCACCAAGAAAATTGAGGATATGCACAGTGGAAAGTTCATATACAAGTCGTTCATTCCCATTTTAAGATCTAGGAAGTTGGTCCCAGGGTAGAAAGAAGAACAAATTCAGCCCTCCTGAATGAAAATGCACAGAGAGTGGATGATAGCTTGACTCTGAGTATCTTTTCAGATGAAAGGCACTCCCATTCAGATGTTCAGAACGTTGATTCCATGTGAATGCTTAAGGCATCATCTCCAACTTGCATCTGTGCGGAAGATTCAGTTTGTGTGAGGGGGCTCACCCAGCCCAGTACAAGTGACTGTATCCCTGTAATAGGATAATTGCTAACTTGTCTCAACTTGTTTTCAAACAACTGTGATGGAGCACTCAGTCTCCACTAATTGCAAAATTGCTGCTTAATTGAAGGACTCTCAGCCATCTAGTGCAGCCAGTCAGCCACTGGCAGGCTCTGAGATTTCAAGCTGTGAATTGCATTTTAAAGAGGATTCTGGAGGAGAGAATTCTGCAGAATTCCGGGTTTAAACATGCTGGCTGTTGTTCAGTTGGAGGAAGAAATCATTTGAACAAGAATCGCATTCAGTTGCGTTGTGATAAATTTTCTTTATTAGGATGAATAACATGCACAGATGGGCTTCCAAAGTGAATGAGCACACTTACTGGTTACACTGGGCATCCATTTACTCTGTTTAGCATGCAGTCGTGTTAAGCAATAAAGGATGTTGGCAAATGAAATCCTTATGTCATTTGCATGTGGGATTTAACCCTAGGAGACCTGGAGGCTTTGGTATGTTTACAGCTTCACATGTGTGTCCTAAAAGTACCCTCACACTTGCAGTGAAGGTATAGACTTATTTAATCCTAAATGATTTTATACGTAACTGGATTTCTAAATCACGTGTAGTGAGGACTTAGAAAAGTCAGGGACCCAATTATAGAGTGTAGGAATCATCCTGACGACAGCAGAACAATAGCGCTCTCCACAGGGACCAGGAAGAACTTCTGGAGGGGAGGGAGTGGCAAACGAGTGTGCTCTCAGTGGAAGAGGGAGGCTTTCTCTCTCCCGTGGAGAAACACGGGGATCTGGTTAGATTAGTATGGATGCTTTCATTTCAATGTGAATACTCAAGTTCAAGTGCAAACTCTGGACCACTCAAGCAATTGGTGAGACCAATCTGACCAGCACTCCCAGTTGAGATGTTAAGACAGGGCTGTGGGTTTGCAACTTGCCTGAAGTTTGAGGATGAGCTGCCTTAGAGGAGTTGGGGGGAGGGGGCAGGCCTGGAGAGGGACTAGGGAAAAGCAAAGTAAATTTACAAGCTTCAGTGACAGCCATCATAAAGTAAAAGTTTATTTCCAAAGAGCCCAGAGAGGAACAAACGTTATGTAGTTTTCCCCAAAGGTTCACTTGAAAGAACTTTTCATTGGTTGTCAGGGTGGTAATGTCCTGGTTTTGAAAGCTAGCAGAACCTAGCGGCTCTTAAAGGCGCTTTCATCTCGGTTCCTTTGGTCTGACTGAAACTTTACGACGACCTTCTGTGTTTTCTGGCGTGCCTCTGCGATTTGGGAGAAGGGCACGCAAGGCAGGAAAAAGGCAGATTTCTTCATTCTAAGACAGTATCACAGGGAGATGTAAAATTATGTGATTAAAAAATGATCATATTTCAAATTGGCTTATTAAGATGAAACCTAGAAGGCACTCTGTCTCTTAATTACAGCGAGTATGTATGAAATGAAGATTTATGTCATGGAAATTCAAGGAAAACAAATGGGCAGTTTCAAGTCCTTTAAGCAACTCATCAAAAATTGAAGTAAGAGCGCCACCTAGAGAGCAAAAGCCCCACCTTTACCAGCCAGCCGGCTTCTGTCCATAGGAACCATGTTTTCCAAGTCCACAGTGACTGGAGTTTCCTTGCCACCCTGTTCAGATTCAGTGAGTGTGTGGGGCGCGGGGACTGGAGAGAAGGCCGGGGAGGGTGTACTGGAGAGTGTAGATGAATTAATGAGGCCAGCAGATCCGTGACAATATACGCTCTCGGTTCTTTAGCATTTTAATATATTATAGAAGCGGAATGTGGAATAGCCTGCCAGGAACCAAGGGCGGCCTCCTTTTTAACATTCATTATCTTCAGAGATATGTACCCAAGCATTGTGGAAAGGTTCTGATTTTAGTCATTTGCCACAGGCAACTCACTGCACTCCTGAGGTACAGTAACACCAAACACATGGAGGAGAGAGATCTTGAAGGATGACTTTGATCGTGACCTAATTTTAAGTGTAATCATTTGAGATGTAAGGGATAAAATCAAGCATCCTATACGTAGCAGTAAGTAAGAGGAAAAGGGAAAGGATAAAGATTGCTTTAACCTTAGAGTAGATTTAAAATGTGCATCCAAGTCAGCACCAAAAATCCAAGTAGTAATGGCACCCCCACACCAGTAATGACAGATGGGCTTAAAATTCTTCAATAACAGTATCTGCGTTTAGTGTATTTATACATGCCCCCGCCATAGCATTCAGGACATTGCTGTTGGCAGGAGGCATTCTGACCATTATTGGGAGTGAACAAGCTGATTGGCTGATAGTTGCCTCAGATTTTGACCAGTGATGGTGCTGATGAAGAAACGTGACAGCTCTAGAAAGATGCTAAATGTTTTGCTGGTAGAAAGGCAGAAATTGGAGAACATAGGTTTCATCATTGTTCCCAGTACCTATTGTAATACTGTGTAATTGGCTTAGTGCTAACATTTCTTCTGCATGTTTAGATTCACTCATGAAACGGTGTTTGGGACCTGCATGTTAAAGTTGGCTTAGACAGCAACTATAAACCAGCTGGTGGGTTTTCATTTAAATGTCTTTACGTTTTGAGGTGTCAGAGATGCTAGTTACGGTGCCTCAGAGGATGGAATATAGTATATCTTAAATTCGTGCCAGTTTCTGGTAGGCAGAGACAAAAGTAATGTGACAACCGAAAGTCATCATATTGTCTATGTCCTGTGTCATCCAGAGAGGCAATCAGGCCCCCAAACTTTCTTTTTAATTAATTTTTATAAAAAAGACTAAGGAGAAAGATGTGTGTGTATGTGTGTGGGCGTGCACGCATGTGCACGTGTGTGTGCTGGGAGGGTGGGGAGGGGAGGGAGGAAGCTCATTGGATACAACCTTGTCATGTGGGATTTGGTCCAATCAGTATTGGTTTGGAGCCACTACCGTCAGTGGTTGCGTTTTCTTTCTGCCTTTATGTGTTTTTGAAAACGGAAACTATGCCCAAATTGAAGCGAATCTCTCTCTCTTTTCACATGCTCACTTATTTCTTGAATGTGTTTCTAAACACAGACACGTTTCTTATACATCATGCAGAATCGGAAAGTTGGGGAATTTGCAGTCACGTTGCTGGAGGGAGATGCTGGCCGAGCCCCAGCCACGTCTCTGCACCAAAGCCTCCAAGGTGTTCTCTCTCAGGCAACGTCTTGGGACGCCCGCCCAGCCCTGGCAAGTTGGCTGCTGATGTCTGAAGGCACAGACGATATGCTTATCATCCTGGAACATTTTAGTGAATGAGAGAATCTGGATCAGTTACATTTACTTAAATGTAAAACGCTAGGATTAAGTTAGAAAAAAAAAAAAAACCCAACCGTGTAAGCACAGGATAAGCACAGGTTAGCCTGGGGAGGCAGGGTGTGGTTTGGGGAATCATGTCTCGCTGGATAAGGAAACCTGCATGATTTCAGCAACTGCAGCGTCGTGAGCCAGTGGTGTGACGAGGGGCTGTTCCCATAGCTACTGAAATTTCTGGCTGTGCTGGTAAACGCATACTTAAACGGAGGAGCTAATAATTCACCTGCATTTTTAAAAGAGACTCTCAAGAATATTATCTTCAGTTAATTTGGGTTCATTGTTGACAAATTGGTATATATTCAGATCGCCGTGGCCAGGGTGCGTGCGTAAGGAATTTGAAAGTATGGCATATGAGGAATGAGTGACTTGGGGACAGGAAAACTTAGCTGGAATAGCAAATGAGTTTGTTTCCCTTAGCAACCACTTTAGGCCTATGGTAGTAGCTACCTGGAAAGCCAGGTTGAGGAGAACTGTGAAACTGTCCAGGCTCTGTAAGAATATGTTCTAACTGATGGCTGATGCCTGTCATGGCTAAGGGATTAGACTGATGCCCTGGGTGATGTGTTTTCGACATCCTTGTTTTGAAAACGGTCTCCAGAAATGTCCTCTGGAAGAATAGGCAGGTGTATTTTGTATTGCCGTAGAGAGTAGATCTAGGACCAGTGATACGCGTTTCAGTGCTGTATGTCGTGTCTGGGAGAACTTTCAGTTCAATTTAATTAAGCAATTATTGAATGCCTACTGCATAGAAACACTGTATTAGAAGATTTTAAGAGAAAGAGGCTTCTTTGGAATCTAGTCAATTTTTTTCCTTTTAATTTACGAGGGAAGAAGGGGGAGAAAATGGACGAGGAGGAAGGAAAGGAAAGAGAGATTTTTGCAGGATCTCGCTGTATCGTGGTCCTCCTGCCCTGGTTTCCAGTCAGGTAGGATTACAGGCACGTGCAGCCATGCCAGGTGTGAGCAGCTTGGCCAAGAACCAAACCCGGACTTCTCATGCAGCTTTTAGCCTTCCAGGCAGTGGGGCTGCCTGTCCCATAGTGGCTGGGCTGGACGCTGGTCAATTTCTTACTATAAACATTTCAGCAGAGGCTGAACCCTCTTAATTAAAGATATATACACACTTGAGTGGGAGGCTAGACTTAGGTACACTCGAAGTATCTTTGTACCTTTTCTAGTGTGTCCATTATAAGTGCGCTTTGTGCATTGGTGCTCTGTATATTGCCCTAAGGAGAATAATCATAAATTTCTGCCTTTGAATAATCTACTTGGGATGCATTTAGCATCATGAACTGAGTATCAGAAATCCCCCCCCCATTTCTTTGCAAAATGCTGCACTTTAAATTTTACATACTTACATATGGGCTCTCAAAAGTTATTTTTCCTTTCCTTTCAGACAGTTCAAATGTCTAAAAAAAAGAGTCGTGATTAGATTCAGATGTCCAATTTGCTTAAGAAATTACCTTTTTTTTTTTTGAGAGGTTTTCACTATAGGGCGCGTGCGCTCGCCAGACAGAGAGAGACATAGAGATAGAAAGTGAGAAATCACCCCCAGGGGGGATGGTCACACCGCAGTCCCTTCTCCTCCATTCTCTTCTCGGGATCTTGGGCACGCACGCACACGCGCCCGGCATGAGTTTTAAGCCACCGGGTTCGGGACGCAAACCGCGGTCGACTATGTGGGAGTCCAGCGACATAGCCATTACGCTAACTGCTGGTTCCCCAAGAAATTAACTTTTGACATTACTTTTTTTTTCTTTTTAGCCAGGTCAGCAGTTGAGGTAAGAAAACTTGTCAGTATTTCCTTTCACCTTCTGGAAACCCCGAAAGCTTGATGTTATGGGTTTCCAAAGAGTTTCTCTTTTGAAATAGCAACTGTCAAATGGACTCCCCCCCCCTAACTTCATCAGGCTTCAACATGGATCGTTACTTATTTCTCTAACTTATTTATAACTCCTTTTGCTCTTCTGTAGTACAGTTGGAGATTCACAACATAGAGATGTCATAAAATGCAAGTGCAGACCATAGGAGGCACAGCCCACTCAAAGGATTCATGAATATGTATTCTGTGTGGCTCTCACACTGCGTCCCAATATTGTCAGTCAGCAAAGCAAACAGCGTCCTATTTATATCGCCGTTAGGACATCACATGTTTTACAGTGTACGTGGTGCTGCCTGTATGTTTTCTCTTGTAACAAAGCTTTTCTATTACGAAAAGAAAAACAGTAAAGGTATTATCCACAGGAAATTGTCCTTCCTTCATTAATTCACCAAGATTAATCGGACGCCTTGTGATGGCCGTCGCTGGGCTCATGGAGTTTCTTTTCCCTATATCGGGCGGTCCCTTGCCAGGTGACATTTGATAAGGAACTGCATTGATTCTCCCACATAAGCCTTCTATGACCCATTCATTCCTCAGTCCCAAAGAGGCCTGATCTTAAGGAAGAAAAAAGTCTGTTGCAGAAATGATCTGAGTTATTTCAGAACCTCCTTCCCACACTGTATTTTTTTTTTTAAGTTAATTTATGTCTTCCGCAAAAGAAAAGAGATCAAGAGTGACAGAGAGACAGTCATTCAACAGGCTCTTCACACCACGGCCCGTCCCCGGTCTTGGGCACACACCTGCTGTGTGGGCGGGAGGTCCCTGGACGCACACACGGAACCTTTCCCTGGTGGTCCGGTTACCCTACCGCTGTGGCACTGCCCAGTTCATGTGCGTTATTGACTGATGGTTGGGAACAACTCACTTCTCTTTTAAGAGGTGGAACTTTGCTGTCTTCCCTGATTCCAGGTCTCATTTTGTATTCCAGTCAAAACAACAAAAGTTGTGGTACTTTGCTCTTTGGGGCTGTTTCATGCAAAATTCCTCCTAGCAATGCCACTACAAAAGAAGCCACAATAGAAAGAGAACTTCTGGACCAAAGATGCTGTTTGTTTTCCCTGATTTTATGATTTTTTTTTCTTACATACTTTTACAAGGACGTGCTTCGGTCTCTTAGTATTCAGGAATGTGTCTTTCATTTGACAATATTTATAAATTTGGTGTGTTCCCCCCACCCCAAAGACACTTAAATTGTAAACATTGCTATCACTGGCAGGAAGCAGGCTTCATGGTTATGCTGGAGAGGGAAAAGAAGGCAGAATCACCAACTTGGTCAACCCTGGGCCCTTAAACAGGCATGTACAGCCATGCCAGGTGTGGTCACTAGGGAAGCTGTCAGTACTGTGCCTCTACACGCTGCTCGCTAGTTTGTTTAAATGGAGCAATGGCATCTCTGTAGAGCTTGCTAGGAACTGACTTAATTGGAACCACTTGACAGTGCCCTGGCTTTCCTTTCCTATGAATTCAGGAGGTGCTGTTGCCCATATATGTGGTGCAAGCATGACTCCGTGGTGTGCACGGGACACAGAAACACGCCAGTATAACTAGCGCATGTGCTGGCATCATCAACTCAGAATTGTTTAACCTCTGTGTCGGTGTCTCTGCTAGGAGCTGTGGGTATGATGTTCTAGTTTAGAAAAATGTTCTAGAATGTCCTGCACAGGATAATCTGTTGACTTTAGAAAAATATTTCCTAAATATAAACTACACCAGGCAGCCTAGGCCTGGTGCCTGCATTCCTGGGGCCTGATGTTCAAGTCTGCATTTGGGCCCACCACTTATCAGCTCTGTAATTCTTCTTTCTGTGCCGAGAATAACATTGAGGGAAACCTTTCTCCCCCATCCCTGTGTTTGTTTCAAGAAGGAGATTTCTTTCCTTCCTTGCTTCCTTCCTTCCTTCTTTTCTTCTTTCCTACTTGCCAGAGGGTATATGCACTCACCAGAGAGAAACAGAGACAGAGCAAGAGGGGAGAGAGAGAAAACACCCCTCAATGAAGTGTGGTCATGCCACAGTCCTTTCTTCCTTTCTCTGCCTTGTTGCAGTTTGGGGCACATGTGCGTATACACCTGAGGTGTTTTGTAAGCCACCAGGACTGGACTCTGAACCTGCAGCTGGCCATGTGGGGTCCAGCTCCCCTAACCACCAGGCCACAGGACTGGCCCAAGGAGACTTGCTTTCTAAAGAGGACACTGTCAGAGGAGTATCCTGGGTCCTGCTTTTGCCCCATTAGTTGCTCCCTTCTGTAGGGGAGGAGAGCTTGATCTGATGGGTGGAACCCCTGGGCTCTGCTTCTTGGTTGTGTGGCACGTGGACCGAAGCAGCGGACTATTGCCCTGAGCCAGAGCTCACTGACTCCTGCCCTGTGGGCCGCCGTGCCCATGCTGGCAGGGTCTTGGCTGACTTCCCACAGACCCCTCTTGCTTCCCACGTTTCCACCTCCAGCTGTGTAGAGAAAGCACCCTCCATGGGACATGGTCATGCCGTGATCCCTCCTCTATTTCTCCCTCCCATCAGGATTTGGGGCACACCTGTGCATGCACATACACACACACACACACACACACACACACACACACATGCACCCAGCATATCCCACTGTGTTTTATTTTTCCTTAAAGAATTATTTTATTTAGCTTTATTTATTTTAGTTTGACCACGGCGGGGGTGGGGGGGAGAAAGTGAGAAAGCAAGCCAAACCGCCAGGTCCAGGATTGGAACTGTAGTTGGCCATATGGGAGTCCAATGCCTTAACCACCATGCCACCTGCTGGCCCCATCTCACTGTGTTCTCTTCCACAGCTTTGCTAACATGAAGCTGACCCTCATTTAGTAACTCGTTCCTAGTTTGTTCTCAACTCCAAAGTTGAATAAATGGTCATGTTTCAAAGCTGCATGAGATCTGGTCCTCGTCCTAGAGGAAGCTTATAGTGTGCTTGTCTCCCTGTGTTTTAGTGTTGACCCTGCAGTTAGATAACAGCAAAGCCGTCACCGACGTTGTCCTAGTGCCATAGGGCAGAACCACTGCGTGGCACATGGTCCCTGGGCGGCCCTCTAGATACTTCCTAACTGACTCAGCATGTTTTCCCCTCACAGAAAAGAAAGACTTGGGCATTGTTGTTCACTCTCAGCCAGGAAGGCATCTGAACGGAAAGGCATCTGGGTAGGTCTCCACCAAGGACTTTTGGGTTTGCAGAGTATGTGCCCCAGAAGCTCACGGACATTGGGCTCTTCATGGGTACTTGGTCTTGCTTTATGGCTGTACATGCCTGGAGGTTAGCAGATCTGATAATATTCTGCTCTAGAAAGTACCATCTAAATGGAACAGAGACTGGGGCCCAAAGCCCCCTCTCCTCCGCCACCTTCCTCCCCTGTGCATGTGTGTTAGTCAGAGTTTGTCCAGGATTGCCAGGTTTGGGGTCCTTCTACCACGTCAGACTTCAGGTGCAGCGATGCAGTCAGGCCAAGGGTGAGAACAGCTCACGCAGCTGGTCACCCTGAGCCGTCTCTGCAGGTGAAGAACCATTTGTGGTCCCAGATGTCACAAGTGTCTGCTGAAGCCACATCGACAGCCAATCCCATCTGTTCCTGGAGGCCTCACAGGGGGCCCAAAGGAGGCTGGGAGGGAGGCAGCAAGTCTTGGGTAGAGTGTTGCGTGCGAAGGTCTGTGAGCCTCTCAGGAAGTGGTTGAGAGCCATGCGTTCTTGACATGATGCCAGGAGCAAGTGGCAGCGGCTCTGGTGAGGGCTCTTTGTATGTCCTGAAGTGGGTGGAGCCTCTCAGATTAGCATGTGTGTCTAGGATTGGCACATGGCGAGGCTGTCCGTGGCTGTCTGGGTGGACCAGCACGTCTGGAGTTACCAGGTTCTGCAGTCCAGTTACACCCTCAGGGCGTTCCTGCCCCACCCTTTTGGTTTGGCAGGTGAAGGAGGAACTCGGTGTCCGAGTCACACTTTGCTGCTCAGGGTCGTCTCGTTGTTACGGACCCCATTCTGTGTAGCATGGTGCTCTCCACACTCATCCCCCCTTAGCAGCGAGGTCTCAACACAGGGTTCTGTCTCTGTCATTTCGGTGACCCTCGTGCCTGTGCTCAGAAAACATCTGTTGAGTGAACAAATAGTTAAAAAGTAAGTTGGAGGAGGAGCCAGATTATAGTCATCCTGTGTTGCAGGTTTGGTGAGTCCACTTGCTGAAGAAGGGCTTTCACCTTACTCCAGAAGGATGAGCGACCTTTGTAGCTCTCGAGAAAAGAGGCAGAAATAGAGCTTTAAAGAAATATGTAGGGGGGACCAGCAATTGGCATAATGACTACGTTGCTGGACTCCCATGTAGTCAACCGCTGTTTGAGTCCTGGGACCGGTGGCTTAAAAACACCGGGCGCATGTGCATGCGTGCCCAAGATCCCGAGAGGAGAATGGAGGAAAAAGGATTGCAGCATGGCCATCACCCCTGGGGGTGATTTCTCGCTTTTTGTCTCTCTGTCTCTCTCTCTCTGTCTTTCTGGTGAGTACACATGTCCTATAGCAAAAACCTCTCCAAAAAATATGTAAGTGTAGGGATTTTTTTTTTTTCCTAATGGGATAAACATGTTCTCCGACAGAGTTCTCCTCACAGGAGGGAACGGTGGAGCCATGGCTGGTCATGACCTTCGGTTTTAGCTGACTGTTCAGGGCTCTGCTGAGGAGGCATGAGCTCGGGTCTGTCCCTGACACATCCTTGGAGGTGTCTGCTCTTGCCCCTGTGTTCACAGAAACCTTGTTTAAAGAATTGCCTTTGATCTCGGGACCCTCTGACCCTCATTCCTACCGGGCAATGAGAAGCCATGTGAACTTGGCCATTTGGGAAGTTACTGGGAGGTGGGACTGGACCCACCTCCACGTGTCTCTGCTTTACTTGTTCTACTTGAAAATCAGCGACAACTGAAACTTGGGATAATCACTTAACAAACCCATTAGGAGTTACAGGTTGATTGTTCCCACTTTACAGGAAGCAGACTTGACATGGATGTTTCTGGGTTGGCTCTGTGGCCCGGTGAGTAGAGGAGCTGGATTCCACATGACCAACTGCATAATTCAAATCCTGGCCCCAGGGCTTTGAAAAACACGCTGGGTGCAGTGTGTGCCTGTGTGTGCCACATCCCAACGAGAGGCAGAACTAGAGGAGCGAGGACTGCGGCATGACCACACCCCACTGCGGGCGAGCCGTGTTCTCCCTCTCCCTTTCTTCTGCCTCTCTCTCTGGTGAGCTCCAGTATCGTCCAGCAAACATTTTTTAACAATCCATTTCCTACAGCAAAGTACATCTAAACTCAGTAAGTTCTTAATAGCCTTTGCTGAATGAATAAATGAAGCATTAACTAAAATATAACACATCGTTGATCCTTAATCAGAGGTGATGTGACCTTTTGTATAGGAGGAAGCCCTGACTTGGAATGATCTAGGATAGTAAGTCTCCAAGAAAAACTTCTGTGACAAAACCTGGCCTGCTATGAACCACGAAGCCGGAACTAAGAGGGCGTTGTATTGGGCCCAGAGTGGCCACAGAGCTCCTCAACATGGCGTCAAGTCAAGTCAGTTCGATGAAGAGAGGGTGGCAGAGCACACTGTTCCGTGAGACATCGCCTGGTTGGGTGCCAGGGTGTAGCCCGGGGTCCTAACTAATCCTCGGAGAGAGCAGATTTTCACTTGCTTTCTTGAGTTCCACATACCCGGCTTCCTACCCCAGTGTCTGAACAGCAGAACCAAGTTAAGGCACCTCGTGCATTTCAACACGTGGCTCTTTCTGGCCTCCCGTCAAAGCTCTCTGCACGAAGGTGGAGAAGGCAGCCCTTGGATTTTTGTGACTGGTTTTGCATTGTGGTGCAGCTTTGGCTGTCCATTTATGGGAGATCTGCTTTCCAGATGACTGTACGTAGGGACACGAGAATGCTTTTCTCCTTTTTAAAGAGCAGGTTTTTGTTTTGTTTTGTTTGTTTGTTTTGTCCCTAAATTTGGGGTAAAGGTCTTCTAGGGAATCATTTCTGAAGTGTCCGAAGTTGGCCTCTGATTTCAGAGGTAAGCAGAGGCCTACTGTGTGAAGGCACATGTCGTGTGTCTGCAGCAGCTGTTCTGACCACAGGAACACGAGCCGTCCTTTCAGGTCATTCTTCCACACTGTCTCACCTTTGCTTTCAAGCCGCTGTCCTGCAGTTTGCTCACACATGTCTCCCTAACTCCCCTGTTCAGCTTTTCAGCACAGGCAGTGATCGATTGCAGAAACCCGCAGAGGGGCCATGTCCCCACATGGCCTCTTCACACCTTTCTTGGTCAGCCTGCTCTTGCTTTCTGTTTGTGTTTAGATTCCACCCTTTGGAAGTTCCCTCTCCTCTCCACGATCTCAGGGTCTCAGACCCTTTGGAAACGGATCCCATTCGTCACCTAGGTGTGGCTGTGGCTCCCCATGTGCTGCGTTGCATGACAGTTGTTAGTGGAGTTGCCCTTTTTAGTTTGCAAAGCCCTCGTCCGCCTGCCTGCGGTTTCTGCTGGGTGCTGTGCATCAGGCAGGGTGAGTGTGCGTATCCTCATCCTATCATGGAGGAGAGGCAGCAGGGTCGCTGAGTTTGCTAGCTTACGAAATTCACCCATGAGTTTTTCCACTTTGTTAGTAAAAAGTGGTCAAATAGTAACCTTTCTGTATGGACCACTCAATAGAACATGGAAGAGGTGGGAACAGAACTCGGGTCTTCAGCCCCAAGCCCCAGGGACTGGCTTCTAAACCCAGCTTTCCCATGTTGTACTAGTTTCTTCCAGGGAGATGTCCCTTAAACTGAGATGGCACCCACCAGACATACAAGCAAAGGAACTTGCATCAGAGTAGCATGGGAGAGTGGAGCCCAAGGGAAGCCACTAGGTTAAGTGGCTCTCCAGAGGGCATATGTACTCCCCAGAGACAGAGACAGAGAGAGGGGGGAGGAAGTACCCCCCCCATTAGGAGTGGTACACAATCCCTTCTGCTCCATCTCTCCCTCCTTTCAGGATTTTGGGCACGTATGCATACGTGCCTGGCCTGTTTCTCAAGCTGCCAGGTCCAGGAGCTGAACTGTAAGGTTGGCCACATGGAATCTAGCTGCCCTAACCTCTATACCATGGAGCCTGACCCTAAAATTGCTTATTTTCAGTTTCAGTTTTTTAATAGTTAATTTATTTACATGATTCAAAAATCAAAGTAGTATTAAAAGAAGTTTCGTTGGGCGTCTTGCCCCACTTTTGCCGTACCCACCTGTTCCCCAACACACCCCACCTGTGGGTGGCCATTTGTTTTCGTGTCTTGTGAATTCAAAATAGTGTGTTTTATGGAAGTACAAGTCCATATGATTATGTATTATGATTTCGCCCATTTTCAAACAAAATGTCACATGTGGCATACATACCATCCTGCACCTTGTTTTTCTCTCTTGTTGATATATTGCAGGGACCTTCCCATTTCAGCATACTGGAAAATAACTTTTCCGTTTCACGGGTTCCATGGTAAGTGTGTCCTGTAGTTTATCTACTTTCCTATAGCTGGAAGTTGGGCAGTTGCTAGTATTTTTTGCTATCATATACTTTGTGGCAATTACTAACCCTGGGCACGCATCATTTTGAACACGTGCACCTGTAGCTGTACATTGATTCCCAGGAGGGGAATTGCTGGGTAGGCAGGAAGGGTCATTTCTGACTCACTGTCCTACAGCAGGCCACACTGTCCATCCCTCCCTCTGTTGGTGTATGGGAATACCTGTTTCTTCACAGCCTCACCAGCAGAGCATGTGAGATGAAAGGAGAAGTGGGAGGAGGCGAACGTTGAAGTGAAGACTCCACCTCTTAACGTGTCTCTGGTTTGTGGTGGGAGTACTGCACAGTTCCAAGAGGGTGTGGGCACTGATTCCAGTGGAAATAATGCCTGGCCATGGCCATAGGCTTGTGCCAGCTCTAGTGACACACATGAAATGAACCCATGGTGCCACTTGCAGAATGTCCTGTAATGGAAAGTTGAGCAGGCACTCATTACTCACCCAACTAACAAGGATCTGAAGAGCACGGCAGTGTTTACTGGAAGAGAGCAGAAACTTGTTCCAGGACAGTGCACTATGTACCAGGCTTTCAACGTTCTCCCAGCTCTTCTCATTTCCGAGACTGAGTTCATAAGACCTTGGTAGATCTCAAATCACAGAAAAGGTCTTGCTAAGCTTAGAACTTTGATATACAGAGATGCCCTTTTGAGGAATGACTTCATACTTGCCTCAAGATGTGTAATAATTAGTGCTTTAGAAGACAAATGAAAACTTCCAGGATACAATATAAATGTTGTCATGTGATCGCGAGACTTTGACCTTGAGGTTAACCAGGCATTATATTCCTGCATTACAAAAATGGGGAATCATGGAAAAGCCTCATGACTTCTGTCCTGGCTAGCATCTCCACATTTGAAAAGCATGAAAGAAGTAAAGTTCATGGGAAGTGCTGATCATGAAAACCTAGATTTTCATTTATTTTGCACCAAAACAAATTTATTCTTCAATTCCATCTTCCCATAGAATTTTTTGAAGTTCCTTTATATTTCCTATTATCCTCACATAGTTCCTTGCCATTTCATTGAAAAAAATTGATTCTTAATATTGTTTTTTGCTAGTCAAAGCACTCTGTTTAGAAAAATAAAAGAATCCCTTCAGCTCTACTGCTTAGCAAAGGATGGAAAATGGAGCCTGGTAGGGTGGTTAGTCAGTCCAGATGTACAGGGTTTGTTCTTGTTCTTGTTGTAATAGAATGTTTGATGGTTCCACTCTGCAGGGGAAAGCACTCTTCTTCCCCTGTGGAGAGTTGCAGCTGGATAGTTGTGCTGGTAAGTGTATCTGGTCTACGCAAGAGCCATTCCTGAGCATAGGGTGACTGCCACAACAGCTAACACCACTGACGAGTACATGTGTCCTTTGTTAATGATACCTATGGAGACTTTCCTGATAGGTGTGTCCGTTTTTTTCCTCAGGCTCTTTGTTGCTGCTTCTCTGAATATCAGCCTTCTTCCAAAGGTTAATGATGGCTAGCAGCGAGGCATTCTGTCATGCCGTCATCCTCTAACTTCCATGCACATTCAGGAGGTCAGCCCAGGTGGAAGTTTTGCATCGATTCAGTGTGCCTTAGGGCCCACATGCCTTGGTCATGCATGGTGATGGCCTCTAGGTGTCAGTTCATGAGGACGGAGTCCATTCCATGTCTGTGCTCCTTGGCTGTTTTGACGGGATAACTCTGTGCATACTGATCCATTCTCATTCTGCTGCCTTCATGGTCTTAACTGGTTGTCTGAACCACCCCTTGAGTTAAATTTGAGATTGCCTTGCCATATCTTTCTTTCCACTTACATCTGAGTCTCTCGGCTCTGTTCCTGAATAAGACCTCTGGGACAGGATTAAGTAGGGTGGCTTTGGGGACCTAACTAAACAGAAAGATCTTGTGTCACAATTATGTTTTAAAAGGCACATTGGCACTTGGGCATTGATTGAAATCACTTTTATTCAAGTGGAGTTGACAGGGGACTATTTGATAGTTGTGGTTATTGGTCTGGAAAGCATGTGGTTCTGTTCCAATGCCCAACGAGCTCTGCCCAAGGGAAAGTGTTCTGACATCTCAAACAAATTACCTTTGTGCATAGTTTTGACGCTGCCCTATTAAGTACTATGTACAAGGATGGATGCCTGGTACCTTGAGGGAGTGTTCCAATATTGGGGAGAGGGTAGCAGCGAAGCAATATTAGGGCTATAGTCCACCTCCGTGGAATTACTATGGTGGGAAGCTGCGTATCAGAAGTCCTCATAGAGGGCTTTGCTTAAATAAATAAGAAATAGGTCCACAAGGTCTGCAGGGTATCTCTGCCAACTAGACGACCCTGAAAATGTGACACCACAGCCACATCTGACCCGATATGGAGAGAGGGACTACACACCGAGTCCATGTCTGTCATAGGCCGGGCATGTGGCTTTTAGTGGTTTACTGAACTTCTCTGTGCTTTTGTTTCCTCAACTGTCAACTAGGAATAATCAAATTTTCTATCCCATAACTAATCAATGTTAGCTGTTTTTTAAAATTTTTAATACAAGGGGAAGCTTGCTATTATTTAATCCAGCTGCCCAGAGTATCTTTCAAAAATCTCCGTCAAACATACCAACACTCACAACAAATGTTGTATTTGTTTATCAACAACAAATTCTGTGTTGATTGCTAGGTGCTACGGAGAAGGAGAGTGCCCAGTCCGTCGCTTAGATGAGATGGGTTGGTGTCTGGGTTTGCATGGTGTCTGTCGGCCTCAGAGCAGTGAGAGGAGTGTAGACACACGTGTGTTCTCATAGTCCTGATACTCCTGGCGTCAGGAGTGCTTCTGCGTAGGCGTGCTGTAATGGCTTCTGTGAGGTGGCTATTTTCTCATGAGCCCCATGGACCTTCTGTCCTCCAAGGTACTAACCTTTTCCTTCTATCTTATGGCAGTGACATGGTGCAGCCATGTTCTGAATAGGGCCCGCATGTCTCCTTTCACCCAGGGCCCAGAGACTCCCTTCCTCATGCCATTCAGATCAACAGTGACACTCAGACGGGCTGGAGCTGGGGTAGGGATGTGGGCAGGGGAACATAGTCAATTATTTTTCCTCCTGCATTAAGCTACAAATAATGAGGACTTTCCTGTGCTTTACAGTAAGTAATTAAAAGAAATTACAGAGCTAGATACAAAAATAACCCGAAGGACAACTGAATGTGTGGAACCACCAGTTTTCTCCATGTGTGCAGAAGGTTAATCCTCGTTAATACTCAGAACGTTGAGTTTCTGCAGAAAGGGTTGCGTGTCCACACATGTTTTGGCATCTACCCACACGCTCCTGTATGGTAGGCGTGTGCGTCCCAGAAGGTCTGTAGGAGCGCCTCTGTGTGGCAGTGAATCTAGCAAACTGATTCCCGCCAATGGTCTCATAAAGGTGAGCCACAGAGAGCTAACAGCCTGCTCTCGCTAATTCCGTCTTTCCCTCGGGAGTTCTCCAGAGTTCTTTAAACAGGAATGTGATTCTTTTTTTGTCTCCAGAGGTAACTTATCTTTCCAGTTTCTTCCCCTACCTATTCTCACCTCTTTGGCTTTTGTAAAAGTACAAAGAGGTGTGGTATTATCTGTTGAAGATCTTCGTGGTTTTATCGAAGGTGCTGGGGAGAGGTGTTTACCTGTTGAAATATCCATTTTTGTAAGACACATAATAATGTGATTGAATGTATGGAAGAAAATGAAATGAAAATAAATTAATTAATAAGAAAAACCAAGTAGATGTTCTACGCATTTGAGAAGACAAAGAGGTCCCCACTTCAGGTGACAACTGTCCATCCCATTCTCATTTTAGTCCTCCCGAATTAGTGACAGTGAGCCCTGCGTTTGGTCCTAAGATGGATCTAATTATGTATATATCGTCTCTCTGTAATGAACTTGCTTAGGTATCTAATTAACCACAGGCATATACGGGCTGTGGAAACTTTCAGGAGCACCATCTGTGGAAGAACTGGCAGGGGCAGTCTTCACCGCAGCTCTGGGCTCCATTATGAGTGTGGTTGTTGGCCATGGTGTCTGATGGGGCGTGGGCTCTCAGCTGTCAAACTCCCATACATCTCAGGGCAGGAACGCAGGGTGTCTAGCACCACCCTAAAGGCAGCCTGTTGATTTAAAGTTACCAGTTCCGAAGAGGAATACTGAAGTAAAACAGTTCTTAACTTTCTCTCTGTGGTTTTTCTTGTATGTCCCCAATCCTCACATAATAGCAAACTTCTTTTCTTCGCTTCTTTCTTTCTGTCTCTTGCTCTCTCTTTTTTCTTTCTTTCTTTTTTTTTTTTTTTAAAGTTTTTTCCATAGGATATCTGTGCTTGCCAGAGAGAGAGAGAAGGAAAGTGAGAAGTCACCCATCAGGGCGAACGTTGCAGTCCCTTCTCTTCCATTCTCCTCTTAGGATTTGGGGCATACATGCACAGACACCCACTGTAATTTTCAAGTTACCAGATCCGGGACCTGAACCACCATCAGCTGTGCAGGATTCAGTGCCTTAACCTCTATGCCACCTGTTAGTGCCACAAACTTCTTTTTTTAGAGGGGGACTCTCTTTATGCTTGGGTCTAAGAATGATTGCATCTCCTCCCCCTAGGGATGTGGGGTGTGTTTGCATCACCCTTGCATTGTTTTTCAGTACAGAGCGAGTTTATCCTTGGATGCAGGAATTTGGAAGGCAGTGCCTGCCCTGCTCACACAGTGTCGCTGCCAGGAGTGTCCCCTGTGTGCTGACGTCTGTGCTTTTCAAGGTGGAGCTAAAGGTAGAACCTGGTACTTGAGATGCCACCTGGGGAAACTGGATTCTCAGCCCTACCTATCTGCAAATGGGTAAACAGGAACGTGATCGTCAGGGATCCCCGTGCCGTCCACCTGCAGTTGGCCCTGCACACTTGGTGACGTTGTGGTGTTTGGAAATGAGCAATCTTTGCAGTCCTTTGTGTAAATCCTAAACAGTGGACCGGTCTCTAGTTCTGTTCACAAATCTTCCTCATCAATCCCTCATCAAGTTATTCAACTCAAAAAACCTCATACTTTTCTCTGAAAACATAGTTTTTTTAAACCATTTTGGGTATTTCAATCTCCAAGCAAATGATTCCAGATATTGGACACCAACTGGGAAACTGGCTTCCTAGCTAAATATTGAAGTTGAGTTAGACTTGGGTTGGAGAGAGGGTTTTTTTATGCTTGATACTGATATCAATATATTCAAGCATTTTTTTTTGTTACAGATACTGCTGTTTTATTTCCTAAGTCTTTGTTTTGCTTTAACATCATGGTCCTTGGTAGAAAAGACCTACATCTGTTGCTTCTAGAACAAGCCTAGGAATCAGACATGGTGAGTGGGTGAGTTAGCTCTCCCTGCCTCTGTCTCTTTCCACCACTTCTGGACAGAAAGACCTCCCGGAGATCAGACGCTTCTGGCGGAAAATGCTAGGATTAATGAGCCTGGAAGTCTACCACCTGCTGTAGCTTGTCATGTCAACTCCAGTCTAATTCCGATTGAGTGGGGGATATTGGGCTGGGTTAAGTGATCAAGGGGGCCAATTTTGCTCGCTCCTGCCTTGAGATATTTTGGTAAAAATTAATGACTGAGGCAAAAACCAGACTTAGGTGAGCCGTACCCTGTGTGTTCTCATTCAGCCTGTCACGTTCAGGTGTCCTGAACCTCATGGCTTAAACATGGTGGTGTGAAAGCTTTTGACGTCACGGAAACCCCGGCTTTACTTAATACCATTACCCAAGCGAAAGCATTTTTACAAACAGTGTGTGTCCCAATAAAGCAAGTAGAACCAAAGGGAATGATGGCAGGTAACCCCGCCCCCTGCCCTGTGATGCTGGGAAAGTGCCCTAATACCTAAGTTGACTTTAACCCTTCCATTTCCTTAAGTAATTTCCTTTCTCCTCACCGTTTCATCTAGTGCGCCACAGCTTTGAGCAGTGCATGAATGCCTCGAACTATGGGAATCTTTTGGCAGTGCAGTGACACGTATGTTTTGACTGACTGGGTCGAGTGGATGAGATGAGTGAGGGGAAACCAAGACTCTGCATTTCCTTCTTTTTTTTTTTTAAAAAAAAGAATTACTTATTTAAAGCAACCAGTGGTTGGCATAATGCCTATGTTGCTGGTCGCCCATGGAGTCGACCGCCCGATGGCTTAAACTCACTCCAGGCATGTGTGCATGCGTGCCCAAGGTCCTGAGAGGAGAATGGAGGAGAAGGGATTACAGCACGGCCATCCCTGCTAGGGGGGTGATTTCTTGCTTTCTCTCTTTCTGTCTCTCTCTGTCTTTCTGGCAAGCACACACACTCTATAGCAAAAACCTCTCAAAAAAAAGAAAGAATTACTTATTTAAATTTATTTGTTATTATTATTCTTCAACTTAACCAGAGAGAGACACAGAGAGAGAGAGAGAGAGTTTGAAAGCAAGCCTCCAGGTTCAGGACTCCAACCATGGTCGGCCATATGGGAGTCCAGCACCCAACCACCATGCCATCTGCTGGCCCTAGGACTACATTTCTTTTAAACTCCCAGGGAATACTAAAGCTGTTGGCCCATTGATCACACTCAGAGAAGGAAAGTTTCCTTTCATTTCAGCCTGTACAAGTTTATTCCATATCTATATTTCCTAAAACTCTAATTTCCAGCCCCCAAATTCTCTTATGGTTGGAGAATTTTTGGAAAAAAAAGAATTGAATTGCATTAATATACCTGATATGTAAACACAACACTCAAAATCTGTCAAAAAATTCTAGACTCTCTATTGCATAAAAATATTCACGCTTGAAATTATTTTATGGGTTCACTAGCCTGTATATTTGAGAACAATTTTAATGCCTGTGTTACAAGGACATTTGGTTTCCTATCTTCTTCCACCATTTCCAGAGTCGTCGTTCCTTTGTGGAAGAGTTTCCCCGTGTAATTTCACAGTAGTTGTAGAAAACCAATCATTAAATATGCTGCTCACTTGATTCAGTTTCCTAGGTCCTTCATTGCTGCATGGGTCACTGAAACTTCATGGAACCCATGGGAGTTAATTATCTTCTTAATTAATGGCTTGTCTATCACGTGTGGGAATTTGGTAAATAATGCATTGTTTTGGACAACTCCACAGTTCAAACATTGTTAAATCGAAACTTTCCTTGAGAGGATTCTGACAAATCCTACCTGAAATACAAGAACACAGAATCTAATTAAAGAGGTTATGCTTTTGAATGGAATATCTGCTTCCAGTTGGGTTCTACACACTAAAGAAACAGTTTTAAAGTACACTGAAAAGGTGTTTTCAGGGTCTGAAGTACATGGAAAAGGTGTTTTCAGGGTCTGGACGGCAATATGAAGGTGAAATGTGACAGTCTGTGAGGTCAACACATGTGAGAGAGTTCACCCTGTGTGTGTGCTGGGAGCAGTCATGACGTCAGGGCCCTGTCTGGGTCCTGTCTCTGGATCTGCCCTCAATCCCTTGCTCATAGGAAGAATAAACTTTTTGAGGGGACCAGCAGATGGTTACGTCACTGGATTCCCACATAATCGACTGCAATTTGAGTCCTGGACCTGGTGGCTTAAAACTCATGCTGGACACGTGTGTGTGTGTGCCCAAAGTCCTGAAAGGAGAATGGAGGAGAAGGGATTGTGGTGTGGTCCTCCCCCCGCAAGGGGTGGATTTCTCACTTTCTCTCTCTCTGGTGAGTGCATGTGCTCTATAGCAAAAATCTCCCTTAAAAAGAATAAACATTTTTGACCCCCAAAAAAGCAAGCAAGCATTTCTAGGCAACCTACTCATTTGATATGTAAGTGACTGAGAATGTGTGACCTTAAGACTTCTTTATCATAGACTAGGGATGTGTGTGGTATGGGCAGGGCTGTCTGTGCTGAGGAGGCAGAGGAGGAAGGCAAGGCACGGGGGTGCTGCCAGCTTGGGCTTAGGCTTTCAGGGCGCCCTAGTCAGTTATAGCAGGATGGCAAGTCTTCTAGGGCCATCATGGTGGAAGCACTCACAGTCCTTTGGAAAGTGGTGACTGGGCCTTGGGTTGGGATGCCAGGTAGGAAGTTCTCTGCCTCGATCAGGTCCTTGTGCCGGGCATTTTGTTTTTATCCCTTACTTCAGAATCCATAATATTGCAGCTCGCTTTAAGACTCACTGCTCTTACTTTAATTGCCCCTCCCTGAATACTATGCAAAGATGACCAGCATGAAGAGAATCGAGTTGTTCAGCATGTCGAAGGAGCCTAGTTTGTGCAAGGTACCATATGTATTGCTCTCTGTGGTGACTCAAGGAAGGATACCCAATTCCTGTTCTTTGGGGGCATGGAGTCTAGTTTTACTCTTGAAGAGGGGTTGGTGTTCCACCAATAGGAAAATGATTTTTTCAGTGATGAGGTGGGGACTAGATTGAGGTAGTAGAGGAGCAGAGCTGTGGTGCATTCTCAGGAAGGTGCACCTGAACTTACCCATCAAATGGATGGCTGAGGCTGTATGCCTGATTTCCACATGGTACTTGTCTGCATGCATGCTCTGGGTATGAACCGAGAATCTGCCTTTTTTTTTTTTTTTTGGCACTTCTAGTGAGGTTAAGTAATGACTAAAAGTGTTACAACCACAGGCCCATGAGGAAATTGGAGAGTACTCCGGTACAAAGAGCTGTTTGTAGGAAGTGTGTTTGGCTACCCTTGGACTACGTTATGGATTAAAAACTACAACTCCTTCAAAGCTTTGGAACACGTGCATTGCCAAATGTAATTGACTGGCGTATCTTAGTTTCAAAGGAGTGGTTTCCACGTAAGTAGACGAGTATCTCTAAAGGTCATTATATATTTTTCCATTTCATTTCTAGATTTTAGCTACCAGTTATTTTCTCTGAGGCTTGTGTGGAGGTTTTTGTTGTAGTAGTGGTTTGTTGGTTTGTTTTAAGTTTACTCATTTAATTCCTCAATGAGAAAGAGAGAGAGAGGGAGAGGCACCCTCTTACCCCCCCGGGTCTTCATGTGACGATCCCGCCCAATCCCAGGCTAACACGTGCACAGAGAAGGTTCAGGGGAGTCCCAAGACGTGAACCCGTGACTTCTCCTATGTGGGCCTTACAGCATTACCACTGAGCCACCACCTGAGCTGATGGTGGTTTTTCTGTTTGTTTGTTTAGTCTTGGATAGCAGTACCTATATAATGGGGAAATGATGCAGAAATAATGTAGGGAGATGGAACAAACTGATGATCCCTGTGGTGTAAGGCTTCGTTTCTTTTGGAATCTGGGGTTCTGACCTTATTCTATCAGGGGAACCACAGTGAGTGGATGAGTTGATTAAAACTCTTCCTCTTACTTCCTGTGTGAAATGGGAATAATTACAGTTACCTGCACCTCCAGGGTCCGATGAGTCTTAATTACTTAATATTTGCAAAGTGTATGGAGATCTTTGAATTAAAAGTGCTGAACAGTAGAATCAAAGTTCAGTGTAATTATAATGAGACGAAAGTTGGCAGTCCCCCTCCCTCCCCATCTCCTTCCTGTTCTTTCTGCTACCCCAGGTGTTATCAGTGGTTACTACTTAGTTCTGCACACGTTTCTGTAGCTGTTTTTCTTTCTGCAACTCATTTCAGCCAGTAATTTCTGCAACTCATTTCAGCCAGTAAATAAATAAACATCCAGGCCTTTAACCCCACACTCATACCTAATATTTGTTTATTTATTTTAGAGAGATTTTTTGCTATAGGGCGCATGCGCTCGCTGGAGAGACAGAGAGACAGAAAGTGAGAAGTCACTCTATAGGGGAGATGGCCACACTGAAATTCCTTCTCCTCCATTCTCCTTTTGGGATTTGGGGCATGCATACACACATACCTGGTGTGAGTTTTTAAGCTGCTGAGACTGGGACTCAAAGCATAGTCGACCATGTGAGAGTTCACCAGTAGTGCTATTACACCATCTGCTGGTCCCCCTAATACTTGTTTTTAAAACTCAGTAGGCACTAGTAATAAAAATCAGTTAATTAATATTTCTTCTACTTTTTTTCATATTTGTCAGAGAGCACATACACTCATTAGAGAGAGGCAGAGAGAGGAGGAGAAAGCACCCCACACCCCCGGGAGGGGCATGGCCATGCCACAATTCCTTCTCCTCCATTTATCACTTTTGTTGGCATTTGAGGCACGCACATGTGCGCCTGGAGTGTTTTTCAAGTTGCCAGGGCCAGGATTCAACAATATGGTCAGCAGGGTGGAGTCTAGCTCTCTAAGCCCTAGGCCACGGGGCTGGTCCCTTCTACCCCATTATTCTTTCAAGCAGTCCTGTATGTGGTGATACACTGGTTTTCTTCCAGCATTTCAGAAATTCTCATTGGCTCTTTGATGCCTATAATACAACGTCCAGACCCTTTAGCTTCACCCTAAGAACCTTGCAAACAGAACGTGGCAATCATCCGATCCCATTTCTCGTTATTCTTCTCCCAGAACTCTTCTCTCTAGACATTTACTCAGTTTCTCCTACCTCTATGCCATTAGTCGGGTTGCCACCTTGCCACACTTGTCTTTTCTCGTATGTTCAGATTCTCTGCAGTCTTCTTTCCCGTGTATTCCTTCATTATCTAACTGAAAGCAACCTCTTTCTCTTTAAAGAGTTTCATTCATACCTTTCTTGGGTCATGTCTACCATTATATCTTAGCTGCATGTCTGTTATTACTGAAAAGATGAATGAGACCAGTGAAAGGCAGGGTAAACTTCTTCAAGCCAGGTATAGAAAAAAGTATCACTGGTCCAGCATATTGCATGGTGGTGAAGGTGACTGGATCCCACAGGCCCAACCATGTAGTTCAAGTCCCAGACCCAGTGGCTTTAGAATCATGCTGGGCACACGTGCCCCAAATCCCAAAAGAAGGGAGGAATAGAGAAAGAATTGTAGTGTGACCATTCCTGTGGGGGCTGCTTTCTTGCTTTCTCTTTCTCTCTCTTCTTTCTCTCCTGTGAGCACATGTGCCCTCTGGCAAATATAGAAAAAGAAAAAGGTATCATTAAGAGACTCATCAGTAGGGGCCAGCAGATGGCTTGGTGGTTAAAGTGCTGTACTCCCACATGGTCAGCAGCAGTGTGAGTCCCAGACTGGGCAGATTGAAAATCGTACAGGGCAAGTGTGCACCTAAAATCCCTGGAGATTGGAAAAGAGATTGTGGTGTGACCATCTCCCCTGGGAGGTGATTTCTCACTTTCCCTTTCTCTGTCTTTCTCTAGCAAGTACATGTGTCCTATAAGGAACAAACAAAAACTAAAATAAATAATTAAAATGAGAAAAAAAAAACATTGTTGTAGTAATGATAACAACAATTTTCCATCTCTGTAGCTTAAGATGCCTCAGTACCCTGGACCACTTTAAATAGTCAGTTTGGACATTTATTATGTTTAATTAATTCTTCATATTTTGAGTTTTCAGACTGCCTTCTATCATTTTTTTATTAGTTGCTGGAGTGTACGTGCACTTGCCAGAGAGAGGCAGGGTGGGGGTGAAGGCGGGGGAAAGGTACTCCCCAGTGGGGTATGGTCATGCCACAATCCCTTCTCCATATTCCATCCTGTTGGAATTTGGGGCGCTCACATGCATGTACCTGGCATGCTTTTCAGACCTCCCAGAGTGAAGATTCAAACTGCAGTTGGCCATTAAGATCCAGCTTCCTTAACCATTAGGCTGCAGGGTCTGTGCAAACAGGCTCATATCTTACCATTGATATCATCTTATTTTTTGTTGGCTATGTAGAAGGCACTATGTAGTTGTCATTGCATAACCAATGTTTTTGTACACACACACGGAAGTTATAGGTGATAAATTGTGTCCAAATAAGTTTGAAAGAACTTTTTCAGTATGTACACAGTGAGAGTTCTAAACAATAATATGGCTGAATTTTTATTTGCTGTACATAAAACAGGGTAGTTATAATAGTGGTATTTTAGATTTGATGACATATGGTATTAACAGAGAGTCGATCACAGCAAGCCCCTACTGGTGTGATATAAAAGCTAGAGTAAAATATTCTAAATTTGGTTTCTTCATTGACCTAAATATGAGGTCTCCCTTGGGTTGTTTTAATTCAAACTGAGACTATTTGGAGAAAGGATTTTCATTCTATGGTGTAAGTACCGTTTGCCAGGAATAGAAACCTCCTTAGAGAATCCATTTCTTTGATGGTACACGATCCAGAACATTCACAAAGGTTTAGATATTAGCAGAAGGGACATCTGTTCTTTATTCAAACCAATTTGTCCTGCCTAATCTCAGGCCATCGTGTCATCCAGGCAGTTCTGAGTATGCTTGCTCTTCATGCAATGTGAGAGGAAATCTAAAAGAAATTTGTGATTAGGGGCGGTGATAAAATCTTAGTGTTACCTCCTACAAAAGTGGAGAATAGAAACATTTGATTCTCAGTACCAGAATTTTCAGCCACTTCTGTACTCTGAGCTTTCGCCTAGAGGTAGGTTGCTTCTGTGTTCAACAGCACTGCGTGGTAGAAACACAGTCCCGTTACCTACTAATTTGCACAGCATCATGACTGTGGGGTGTGTGTGTCTTTCTGTAAGTCTGTGCCCCAGCACTGAGAAGTAAGAATAAAGTTAGTGTCAGGGCTGAGATGTCACTCCACCACTAAGGGACACAGTGCTTCAGGTAAGTGATTCAAGTCCTCCACCACCCGACGGTAACCTTGGGTTGGTCCGTAGGTATGTTTTCCTTCTGCTTGTTCATTTGAATTGACTTCCTGGAGCATGCTTGCAGATGTAGAGCCAGGTTTAGAGTACAACCACCCTCTAGCAAACAGGAAGAGATTAATTTTGTGGTGTGCTGTTAAGGGACTTCCCAGGAAACTTCAAAAGCACAGAAAGAAGCGTGAGTAGCCTATTCCAAAATGTATAAAATACCACTGAGCTTTTTAAAGGTATGATAAACCTCGAGTTCACACACACACACACACAGAGATTAATTTTGTGGTGTGCTGTTAAGGGACTTCCCAGGAAACTTCAAAAGCACAGAAAGAAGCGTGAGTAGCCTATTCCAAAATGTATAAAATACCACTGAGCTTTTTAAAGGTATGATAAACCTCGAGTTCACACACACACACACACACACACACACACACACACAGAGCCATGACCACATGTCCAGCAAAAAGAGGTTGACCTCTCTTAGCTAGATCTGTCTAGCCAGAAAAGCCAAGGGGTGAGGGGCTTCAGAGAGCAGGCGAAGATTAACCCAGAGCCCGCATATGGGAGGCATTTGAGATCGACTTCAATGTCTTTTTCATGCTGACTTTGCCAGTTTTCTCTTAAGCAGACACATTGTTTTCATGATACCAGCCCCAGGCACAGACACATCATTAAAATGAACATGTAGAAGATGAATTCTGTTTAGAAATAAGCAAACCATTTTCGGTTATGACCACCCAGGTGTGGCAGAAGAAACACTGGAGTTGGGGAGCCCCGAGTTACAATATTAGCTTTCTTTGTGACTGGAGGCAAGTTCCCCATGGCCTGGGGTTTTCTGATCTGCACAACAGGATGGCTAGGTGAGATGTCCTGCTTCTCCGTCATAATAGATGATCTCTACAGGGGGAAAAAAGTCCATGTCAAGGTCCCTGGTAGCCACAATGGCCACAGCCACTGTGCTATTCATGCCTGGACATCACAAAGCTAGAAAGGCCCATCAGATTCCCCAGGCCACCCCTGTTCCTGTCACACATTCCCGCAAAGGACCAGGTTGCTAACTTGGAAAAAAAAAAAAAATTACGATTACACTTGCAGTTGTTGCTTAGTAACATTTCTGATTTGTGTTTCTTGTGACAGCCTGAGCAGAGATCATTAAATATTAAACTTACAAAGCTGCTAAAGTGGGAGGAAGGAGGAGAATGTGAAGCCACATTTCTCCCCACTTGCTTAGAAGCCATCTAATCTAGGTTTCTATGCTAAATCTTGGGGCAAACATTGCCTGTCTCTGGTTTGTATTAAACCACATCTAGCACACTCCTGACATTGATTTGTGTCTGGTGCAGCTGGAGTTTATCACCAAGACGTAGGAAACCTTGACCCTGCGGAATGGCCTGGAATTACAATCAGATGGGCCACTTGGTTTTCCTGTGAAAGAAAGCCCTAACCAGTCTCGCGTCTTGTTTCTGCTTTCTGCCCACAGTTCCACCAGGTGAGAAGAGTGATGACCATCCTTTTCCTTACTATGGTTATTTCATACTTCGGTTGCATGAAGGCTGCCCCCATGAAAGAAGCAAACGCCCAAGGACTAGGCAGCATGGCCTACCCAGCTGTGCGGACCCATGGGACTCTGGAGAGCGTGAATGGGCCCCAGGCAGGTGCGAGAGGCCTGACGTCATTGGCTGACACTTTTGAACACGTGATAGAAGAGCTGTTGGATGAGGACCAGAAAGTCCGGCCCAGCGAGGAGAACAATAAGGACGCGGACTTGTACACTTCCAGGGTGATGCTCAGTGGGCAAGTGCCTTTGGAGCCTCCTCTTCTCTTCCTGCTCGAGGAATACAAAAATTACCTGGATGCCGCCAACATGTCCATGAGGGTCCGGCGCCACTCAGACCCCGCGCGCCGTGGGGAGCTGAGCGTGTGTGACAGTATTAGCGAGTGGGTAACAGCGGCAGATAAAAAGACGGCCGTGGACATGTCAGGCGGGACAGTCACGGTCCTCGAAAAAGTCCCCGTGTCGAAAGGCCAACTGAAGCAATACTTCTACGAGACCAAATGCAATCCCATGGGTTACACTAAAGAAGGCTGCCGGGGCATAGACAAAAGGCATTGGAACTCCCAGTGCCGAACTACCCAGTCGTACGTGCGGGCGCTCACCATGGATAGCAAAAAGCGAATTGGCTGGCGGTTCATAAGGATAGACACTTCCTGTGTATGTACATTGACCATTAAAAGGGGAAGATAGTGGATTTATGTTGTATAGATTATATGGAGACAAAATTTATCTATTTGTATATATACATAACAGGGTAAATTATTCAGTTAAGAAAAAATAATTTTATGAACTGCATGTATAAATGAAGTTTATACAGTACAGTGGTTCTACAATCTATTTATTGGACATATCCATGACCAGAAGGGAAACAGTCATTTGCGCACAACTTTACAAAGTCTGCATTACATTCCTCGATAATGTTGTGGTTTGTTGCCGTTGCCAAGAATTGAAAACATAAAAAGTTTAAAAAAAATAATAATAAATTGCATGCTGCTTTAATTGTGAATTGATAAATAAACTGTCCTCTTTCAGAAACAGATGAAACAACAAAAAAGAAAACACAACAAAAATTTGAACCAAAACATTCCGTTTCCATTTTAGACAGTACGTATCTTCGTTCTTGTTAGTACTTTATCTGTTTTACTGCTTTTAACTTCTGATAGCGTTGGAATTAAAACAATGTCAAGGTGCCGTTGTCATTGCTTTACTTAAAGGCTTAGGGGATGGGGGATGGGAGGGATATATTTTTGTTTGTTTTGTGTTTTTTTCATTTGTTTGTTTTTGTTGGTTTTTTGTTTTGTTTTGTTTTTTAGTTCCCATAGGGAGTAGGGATGGGGAAAGAATTCTTTCAATATAGATTCTGTTTGGTAAGAGATACATGTGGATGACGTACAGTTGTCTATGACATCATTAGCTGACTGAAAAGTTAAAGGAAAAAGGAAGGCAACTGAACCAAACGCTCACACTCCACTCCCTGTGCACCTCCCAGGCTGCTGCTCACCCTGTGGGCACTGGCCAGGGTAGAGTTTCTCTGCTGGAAAGACCCACATTGGCTTCCAGCACATTCTTTCCCCTTCTCCCCCTTTGGCCCTCTCTTTGTTTTGTTTTATCTTAAGGAAGAAAAATCAGTGGCGTGCTCTGAGAAATTTACCACTGCTCTGAGGGAGGAAGCAGATCATGGCACTCATGTAGGCGTGAAGAGCAGTGATTATCCTTTTTTTTTCTTTTATTTAAGAGAAAAAGAACAACAAAAAAGAAATCAAAAGTAAAGTTTTTTTTTTGTTTTTAATGAGGGATAAACACTTGGGTAAATTATGATAAGGCTTAAAATCTTGATAAGGCTTACAAATGTCTTGCAAGCAAAAACTAGCATTCCATCTGAGTCCAGAAACGCCTGGGTTGGAGCAGGACCCGCACCGCCCATGAATGAGAGTGAACAGCCATGTGGAGCTGACATAATTCCCCATCAGGGCAGGAGGAATTTCTGAGTGGCCATCGAAGGTCGAGGTGGAGGTGGGGAATAGTACTTGAGACATTCCACAAGGAAAGCCTCTGAAGGAGCCTTCGGAAGAGGCTCTAGAATGACACGTGTCAAGTTGCTTGGACTTCATGCTTTAAAGTGCCTACATTATCTAACTGCTCAAGAGGTTCTCACCTGGAGGACCACACTCAAGCTGACTTATGCCCTCCATCCTACCCCTGGATAATTTTGCATAAAGTTGGATGAGCCCGGAGCAGGTTTGGAGCCAAATGTGGCATCTGGGATCATGAGATTGATGCAGTGAGATAGACGATGTTTGCTATACGAACACTTACTGCTTTGAAACTAGATTGGAGGAAACCAGGGTTTTATCTTTTGGTAAGGGGAAAGGAAACAGAAAAAGACCCCAGAACTCAGGCCAAAGGACCAAGGCTACTGATAGAAAATCTCATGCAGAGATGAGACTTCCAAAGTGTCCAGACATCCAAGGCACCAAGGCTGGATGGTGCCTTGCTCGATAGAATAGGTCAGGACAGAGCTGACAGATTTCGCTCCCCAGTGAAGGCCATAGCAGCCTCCTGCCTCTCCTGCCTGTCCATGGAGAGATCTCGGCCTCACCTCTGCCATTTCAGGTTAGAAGAAGTCAACTTGAGAGCCTGGAATAGTGGCCCTGGGAAAAATGGACCCCAATGAAGATTCGTGCTAAGTCCATTCATCCATTCAAACCACTTCCAAACCTGAAAGTGTTAGGGGTCACCACCTGGACTGGTGTCCCTGTGCCTTAGAAGGCTACAGACAATTGCTGGGTCTTAGTAGGGTGAAGGGTTAGCAAAAGGATATCCACTCTGACCCAGGGAATGAAGACACCATCAGCAAATAACTTCTATTTATTGAGTTTTTAATGTAGAACTAGCCTGTTTTACAGTACCATCCAAATACCTGTCTTTAAAAGAAGGCAGACTTTACATAGCATAGGTTGGCTTTATCCTGTTTGAAAATACTATCTTGGTCATTATTTTCAACATGTAAGGAATACTTGGAATATCTGTTATTCATTCATTTTTTTTTCCAGCCTCCTTTTGAGGGACAAAATTAAACAACAAAGTCCTCATCACAATCTCAAAATATTGTCCAGGGCCAGAGCTGTAAGTGGCTTCATAGGAGACTTTCAGCAGTGTGTGGTTGGTGACTTGATCTTACCCAAAAAGTTACATCACGGTCCCGTGCTTGGTGGTTCGCGTTGACCTAAGCTTTATTGTGTTACAATCTCTCTCTGTTGCCGTTCATTCTTGTTCTGTTCTGTTTTGTTTTCTGAAGTCTTGCTGTGGTCTCTTTGTGGCAGAAGTGTTTCGTGCATGGCAGCAGGACTGTTGCTTTTTTATGGTGATTCCCATTGAAAGTGTAAGTAAATGTCTGTGGCCTTGTTCTCTCAATGGTAAAGATATTATTCACCATGTAAAACAAACAAAAAAATATTTATTGTATTTTAGTATATTTATATAATTATGTTATTGAAAAAAATTGGCATTAAAACTTAACCGCATCAGAAGCCTATTGTAAATACAAGTTCTATTTAAGTGGACTAATTAACATATAATATATGTTTTAAATATAGAATTTTTAATGTTTTTAAATATATTTTCAAAGTACATAAAGTCTGGGGGTTCTGGGTTTTTTCTCTTCACTGTAAAACAAACATGAAAGCGTGTTTTATGATAAATACGTGTGTTCCTTGCTTTAAGACTAACCTTACTAATTGTAGCAATTGAACAGCCCTCCAGAGAGGATGCTTCTTTCAAAGCATGGGGAGTCCAATCCTGCAGTCTGTGAGCTTCTGAGAAGCTCAAGGATTGGGCCTGTCTTCCACGGTGGAAGACAGGAATGTCCTTTTCTAGGACACTTGCAAGTTTTTCCCTTCAGAGTGATATACTTTCACCAAGTACCAAATCACATTTCTAGTAACATCGGGATCTATGAATTGACTGACGGGCTCTATTTGATTATAAAATAAATGTTAAAAAAATCAAAATAGGTTTACTTCATGATAATGAGAATAAATTGGACCAAATTTAGAAAGTCAATGACTTAAAAAAATATAGAAATTCAATCTTTGGAAACAGGTCATGTACCCTCAGCTCGGAAGTGGTGCCATTTGCAATATGCATTTGTATCCATTGTGCTGATTTAATTTCTGTACGTGGAGCACATGGATTTTACATCACAGGACCCATGATCTAACAGATTGCTAGGATCTTTAGAAAGGTTTACCTCTGTGATGGTTGCTAAGCCACTGGGTAATTTAGTTAAAGTGTTTAAAGTTATCACTAAATCTTAGGAAAGTAAATGGAAGGGTTTTAAATTAGAGAAAGGGCCATTAAGGAAAGAAAGCATCTGTTCCTACTCTTCAGACTCCCCATTTGAACACTGACATCCCATCCCAGAACGTGGTGAACCGTATCTGTGCAATGTATCATTTCTATTTCAAACACACACACATGGTTTCCTCTTGTATTGTCTTATAAATAAGGATCTGGAAAGTCATAACAAACATTGACTTGTGTTGTGTATCTGGGAGAACAGATCGAATGAGCTGCATTACTCTAATCTCTCCCGTGAACTTGCAAAGTCCTCTAAACTCTAAGAAAAGCCCCTTGACTGCCAGTCACAGCAGCCCAGCCATGGAATCAGAACTTCGGTAAACTTCGGGCTTGGCCAGTTTTCAGTCAAGGAAGACTGAAATACTTTGGAAAGGGTTGCCTAAAAAGAAGTGAGAATTTGGAACCAGCAGTTAGCATAATGGCTATGTCGCTGGACTCCCATGTAGTCGACTGCAGTTCGCGTCCCGGGACCCGGTGGCTTAAAACTCACGCTGGGCGCGCGTGCGTGTGCCCAAGATCCCGAGAGGAGAATGGAGGAGAAGGGATTGCGGCGTGGCCATCCCCCCTGGGGGGTGATTTCTCGCGTTCTGTCTCTCTGTCTCTGTCTGTCTGGCGAGCGCACGCACCCTATAGCGAAAACCTCTCAAAAAAAAAAAAAAGGGAGAATTAAATGTGACATTCAAATTGCTTGAAGTTGAAAAGAGTTTGGTAAACAGGACTGAAGGTTTTCATTAGAAGCTGAGATCAGAGAAACAATGAGTTAAAAACAGGCATCTACCAGATCAGCCAGAGTGGAGTTACCGGGAGTAACCCGTTTGTGTGACATTCACTGGAGAGACAGTTAAGCCTGTTTAATCGTTAAGATGCCTGGAAATAATGCGGGTCTCTCTTCTGATCAGTCCTTTTTCACCCTATTGATACACCTCTGCTCATTCACTGTGTATATGAAGTCTCTTTATTAGAGGTACTAACATGAAAAATATGGTAGCTCTGAGTGAGAACCTGAACTAAACATTCGAATGGCATTCAGTTGGCCCTCATTGTATTAGGTGGATTCTAGACTCTGGATCAAACATCAGAGAGCATTCAAACTGCAACAGAAGGCTTCCGACCTACCCTCTCTTTGGCCAGCATGGGCAGCCTTCAGGCTTAAGCTGAATGTAACATATACCTGTCTTCATCATGGTCCAATATCCAGCTGTTCTTTAAGTTGGTAAAAGTGGAAGTGGCTTGCATAGTTTGATAAGCCATTATGAAACAAAGAATGTTGATAATCGGGATAAGAAACAAGGTATATACATAAATGCAGGCGAAGCAATGTAGCCTACAGCCATCCATGGGTTTGACCCTACTCAAATTTTGGCCGGCAGCATCAGTGTTTGATGGCACCTGGGCCATTCTTTTAGTTGTGAGTTTTAAAGGTTTGTTGGTTGGTGCAGGGAGATGGGAAATGGGCATGCGGCCCTGTTAGTTACGTTGAACTAACTGGGGGGTGGTGAACTCGTGGCCTCACGGCTGCTGTGGTGCGTAATGTGGTGCGTAAAGGGGTACAGCCACGGACCAGCCAGCACCGTGGACATCCCAGCTGAGGGATCCTCACTGCAGCTCTATCCCCAGCCTTCTGAATATCTTCGTCTGTTTTCTCAGTTCTGGCCACGATGTTAATTCTCTATATTAAAAATGGTGGGGGAGGGGTGGCCCCATGGCCTAGTGGTTAAAGGAATCAGATCCCACAGAGCCAGCAGCACAGTTCAAATCCCAGCCGATGCTTGAAAGACATGCCAGGTGCATGCGTGTCTGTGCCCAAAATCTCAGCAGGATGGAGAAATGGAAAAAGATTTGTGGCATCACTATACCCCATTGAGGAGTGACTTTTCACCTCCCTCTCTCTCTCTGGAGAGTGCATGCCCCTCTGGCAAATTAAAAAAAAAATAAAGCAAACCTTGCATCTTGATATGTGATTAAGTACTGTAAATAACGGGAAGAATATATTGAAATACTAACAGAAAAATATTGTGATCTGACATATTATATTAGTCATTAAAACAGAGCCATTTGATGTTCTCTGTAGGATTCCCACAGCCTTCTCAATGCCCCTAATTATTTGCAAGGCACAAACCACCAGATTAAGAGCTCCCCAACCTGGCATTTGCTTTTCTGAATAACAATAATCTTGTGTGCTTGGTCATATCAGTAGCCAGGCATTGTAAAAGCTGGCCTTCCAATGAATTAAATGTCACCCCTACACACCCCCATACACCCACACACATACACACACACGGAAGACCTTTGCATTGAGTACATACTGACGTATGAGCTTCTAATTTTTTTCTATTTGGCAAACCAAAAGCACTTTCCTTTGGAAAAATAAGCCCTTCTGTCCTGAGAAAACCTCAAAATGAAGTAATGACAAGACATGTCTTGAGCCTGTAAATGACCAAACAGTGTTGGTTGAATTACTGGCTGGAGGTGTGTGCTCTACACTTAGAGAGGAAGGACATCAGGTGCTTCTGCAGCTCCGTACTGGACTGTATTTTATTGCAGATGGTTCCTTGGAAACCAGGAGCTGGTCTGCGTAGAAAGGCTGAACCCAGGGGAAATATTTTTGTCTAGCTTAAGTGCTCACATTTTGGAAAAATCCATATTGAGTACTGCAGTACACATTCAAATTTACTTAGTCAAGCTGCATTCTCCATTGAGTCTCAACATTTAAAAAATAGTTTCTAAACTGGAATTTGGGCACATATCAGGAAAGAAAGAGGAAAAAATATAAAACAGGAAGCTCTAAATAGCAGAGACCTTCTCTAAAAGATACTAAGTGATGTTTACTTGGAGAGAGCAGAAGAACTCTCTCTGGCTGGAGTAATGCGATGTTCCCAAGGTGCAGGCTCCCACCAGCTGCATCACCAGCATCTCTGCAAATTTGTGAGAAATGCAAATTCTCAGGCTTTTCCTCCACATACCTGGGCAGGGCCCAGCAGCCTGGCTTGTAACAAGTCCTCCCATTCATTATATGCCCACTTAAATTTGAGAATCACTGAACTAAGTGGGTTTTAAACAGAGCCTTCCATGGCCAGCAGGTGACTTAATGATTAAGGTGCTGGGTTCCACATGGCCAACTCTGGTTCAAGTTCTGGCTTGAAAGACACTGGGCACATGTGTGCTCAAAATCCCAAGAGGAGAATGGAGAAGAATGGATTGTGGCATGACCATCCTTCCTGGGGGTGGTGGTGGTGGGTGATTTCTCACTTTCTCTCTCTCTCCATCTCTCTCCAGTGAGTGCATGAGTGCATGTGCCCTATGGCAAAAATCTACCCCCCCAAAAAACAAACAAACAAACAAACAAAAAAAACCTGCTACATGTTCTTGATAATAGGACAATAGCACAGCCAAGAATCTGGAACTTGGACGTCCAGTCCTAGCCAGGCTGTTACCTCTTTTCATGGGCCTGAAAATACCCTTGAATTACTCAGGTTTCTATTTCCTAAAAACCTCAAGAGCAAAGGGTACTCCCAGATGGAAGCGCTTGTTTTCAGGGGAGCACGCTAAGGATTTAAACGTGAACACGTAGCTGGATGCTCAGAATCTCACTGTGGATTACAGTCAGCAATGCTTTCTTTTCCTTCGAAGCTGCAGCAGTTGCAAATTCAGGACCCAGAGTATGTCGTGTGTAGCACATTTGGAACGACTGTGGAAAATGAGAAGCAAATGAATAAGGAAAAGACTATTCTGTCCAGGAAGCTGGGATCTGCATGTGTCCACACAGCCCTCTCTCTGTGGTCCCAGATTAAATGAGCATCCTGAATTCATCAGTTATTAATGTCCAATCAGGAGTCCAAGAGCCATTCCTTCAGCATGGCCAAATCGTAAACACAAAGGGCTTCCGAGGTTTTGAGGCAAACCTTTCCCTGATTGGAGAAACTGGTTTCTGGAAATAGAACCAGAGTATGCCCCATTCCCAGTCTCGCCCATCTCTGTGTAAGTGTGTCTGTGTGTGCGCTCTTGCACGCAGCAGACTGCAGGCTGCACTTGAAGCTTTTCTGATCAGGGATGGAGAGGTGTATCCAAATACCCACCTAGGAGGCAGCGTGCAAACTTGAGTTCTCACCAGCTTGCCTCTGGAGCCAGGAGCCCTGGTGTTCGATCGTTAACAAGGCTGGTCAACCCTTTCCGGTTTCTGAGCCTATAAGCCCTCATCCGTCATAGGAAGAGGCAGAACTGCATAGCCTTGAAGGTAAATGCCAGGTTTAAGACTACAATTCACTCCTCCTGCTTCATTGCAGTAAAAGGAAATTAAAGAGGCCATTGAAGCACACAAAGGCTTGAGAACACTCCAAGACATCACGCTGTCCACCTGCCTCCCTCAGCTTGACGGCCGTAGTACTGATGTCACACGCGCGTGACATCAGAAGGCTCTGTGGGTCAGCAGGGGGATTGGGAAGACAGTGTGCCCCAAGGAAGGTCTAGTTCATACGAAGCTAGAAAAATGTGACCTATGCAGTCAGCAGTGACATGATGGTTAAGGCATTGGACTCTCACATGGCCAACCATGGTTCGAGTCCTGGACCTGACGGCTTGCCTTCTCTCTTTCTTTCTTTCTCTCTCTCTCTCTCTGGTGTGTGCACATGCCCTATAGCAAATTTTAAAATAATAAAATGAAATCATTTTTTTATAATGTAACCAATTATTTGACAATCAGGCAGACAGTGCTGTAGGGAAGGTGCCCAAATATCCTTCAGGGTGCATGCTTTTCCTTCCTGGATCTAAAGTTACTTTCAGAGTCAGGCAATGTTATTTACCAAGGTTTTATGCTACATCCTTGTGCCTGGCAGAGTCAGGGAACCCCAGATGAAACCGCAAGTTCTGATCCTGTCAAGTTCCTACACAAACGCTGGCAAACAGGCCTGCCCCTGGCTCTCATATAGTTTCCCCAAGGGCGTGTAGGCTGGGTGTTATGTCACTGCCACCTGGAGCATTCTGGAGAGACCCTCTTCTCAAAAGGATGGCCTTGAGGACAGGGCACCTCCCAATAAATCATGGCGATGCCTCAGCCAGGAGCAGACTGCCCCAGAGCAGTGGAGCCTGCTTGAGCGCAGAGGGGAAGGTCATGCAAGCAGAGTTTGACCAGCTGAGGAGATGGCTCACGGCCACAGCAGGGGCTGGAATTCCTAGTTCCGGCCATCTGACTTTGGCTTACTCTCAGCCCAGAGTCCTTTGGGCCTGACTCTCTGAGAAACCAGTCTTTCTAGTTCAGCCCACTTGGGCTCCCACTTCACACCCAGCTTCCCTTCCCGGTGACTTCGGGTCTCTGTTTTCTCTGGAATCCAATGTCTCATCTCTCAGAGGGCACAAAGTATGATAAGTACTAGACAATGGATTTTGGACCACGACCCTGGGGTCTGAATCCTGCCGTGTTATGAGAGCTGTGTGACCCTGCGCAAGTCATTAAAATTCTCTGTGTCTCAGTTTCCTCACCTGTGAAGGATAAGGGAAAACACCACCTACCTCTCAGGATTTCATAAGAATCAAATGAGGTAAGACACACGAAATACTCAGAAAAGTGATGGGTCTGTGGAAAAGTCTCAGAGAGCATTTACAAACCCTTAGGGGTCACTCTGCCGACTGGTGACAAGCTGGGCTCACCTCGTGCACACCTCAGAGACTGCAAAAATTCTCTGGCTCCTGGAAGGGATCCTGTGTCATTAGCACCCAAGGCCACAATCCTGCTTAGCAGGGTCCCGCTACGGGCACCCCACACAGGCAAACCGAGGAGGTGCACGGCCATGAAAGGTGTCTAGGCTACTTATCCTGAAGGGGACCTGTTATCTCTAAGTGAACGGCAATGACCGAGCCAGGGTGCAGTGGATGAACCCGTGCAGTCTGGAAGAGACACCAGAGCCAGTCACACTGCTAAAAACAGCCATGGCACATCAGGAAAATCTAGCCCCATCTGCTCCATGTGGTAGACGCCACCCAGCCTAGATATGGCGCTAATGGACAGTGCTCACTATAAATGGGCACTGCTCAAGGCGGGGTCTGCAGATCGACTCACTCCACAACAGACCGTAAACTGGGAGCTAGGATGGGTCCTCCGGTTGGAGAGATGAGGAAATTAAGACCCAGAGAAATCAATGAGATTGCCAAAGGTCATGATGTTGGTGAGTGTAGAGTGGGGACTAGATCTCCCCACCCTTCCCCACTGCAGTCTGGTCTGAAGCCACTCTCCTAACTACTACCAAGGTAAAAGAGAGTGAAGGACTGGAAAATACAGAAGAAATAGAAATGGAAACTAGCTAGCTACTTGGCCAAGAGGATCTGGACTTCCATCAAAGGGGGGGTGTCAGTGGTGCTTATCCTTTTCAATAGGAGGGCACTGGCTTGCTCTTGTGAGGGTTAATGGGGAAGCAAGCCCCAGTGTGTGGCATGCCCTCCACACGAGGACACGGCCCGGTGGTGCTGACAGCCTGAGCCAGGGTTTCTAGAGCTTCATGCCAGCTGCTTCTAATACCTGGAAATGGGGCAGCTGTCACCCCTGCAACCTCACAGCAGATCTGAGGGACTTCCTCTGGATTGCCAGAGTTGGATTGACAGGCAGAGGGTTCAGGAACCACCTGATAAACTCAGGAAT
>NW_006160067.1:1764123-1826102 GCF_000334495.1 Tupaia belangeri chinensis
CCCAGTCCTGTCCAAGTCAGTACTTTCCCAAGTTATTTGTGCTTGAGATTGGGGGAGAAGGGGAGAACAATGGCTGAGACCCTGCTGGGTCTGCTACAGCCTTAGACAAGGCAATAGCACCTGCCGCCTCCCCCCACTCAGAACTCAGAACTTCTCTCAAAGTCATGCTCCACCTAGCCACTGCCAACCAAACAGAACAACCCAAAACATGGCCTCTGCCATCCTAGTTTCTTGGGCACAGGTCCCATTGGTGGTGGGTTAGGCCCAAGTCAAGGTGCCTCTAGGTGAGCAGAGGCAGAAAGATGGCAGTGTGAAGAATGCTCTGTAGACAGGTACATGGAAAGTAGAGTCCATGGGCTTCAAATGGATGATCCGAATGTGAGAAACCCAGGAAAAGGTAATCCCTCAGGAGACAGTTGAACAGAAGGGCCAGAGCTCAGCAATGGGCAGTAACAGCACAACCCCACCCATCCCCGATGCCATGCTTGAGGCTTTGCATCCATCTAAAACACTCGTCAACCGCGAGACAGGTGTGATTCTAGAGACAAGGAGACTGACAACACAGAAGCTAAACAACTCGCCCAAGGTCAGGCGGTTCATAAATGACATGGTCAGAGTCGAAGCCACATGTGTATAATCCCAAGGCTCCAATCTGAATTACCAGACCAATGGCTCTCCATCCTGAACTGTACATTTAAATCGCATTGGAAACTAAAATGAAAACAAAGAAACCAATGCCCAGGCCCCATTCCCAATGAATTAAATCAGAATTCCTGGGAGTGGGTCCCAGGCACCCACATTTCTAAAACTCTTTCCAATGGTTCTGTTGACCAACCAGAGTAGAACTGCTGCCCTGTCCTCAGAGATATCAGAGAACCCTGCCCTCAGGAAGTAGGCTTTAACCTGGTCACAACTTGGCCATGGGATTCAATGCCCCGGGGATTAGAGGAAATTGAATACAAGCAAGATCCTAACTATAGAAATAAGGAAAATATGTCTTGATACCGAAGTCAATATCCAGAGTCAGAATGAGACCACCAGCAGGGAACCTTCAGGTTCCCTGTGATCAGAAATGGGAGAGGCATTAATAGCTACCAGGGCACTGAGAGTGCGGATGATGGGCAGCTGGCCTCACAGGAAGGCCAGCACTCCGTGGGCTTCTCATGGACAGGTTGTCATCTGTGCCCCTCACACACCCTGCTCTGAGCCGGCAACATGCAGCCTCAGGTCGAGTCACCAAAGCCTGCCTTCTGCTGGGCTCCAGAGGACTCAAACTTCAAGCAAAGAGGAAAAAAACAATTTTTGTTGATTGCTTGGAATGTTCTCTCTGTTTTCAGAAGTGACCATTGGGCTAATATCCGGCATTGTCCCGGGCTCCTTCCCTATATTCCTCTTCCCATCCCACCTCTCAAATTGCCAAGCAGTCAGCCCTGATGGACTCTTCGTAGGAAAAGCCACCCGAGTCTCTCGGCCCCTCCTGGGAGGGCTCTGAGTGCAGAGCAGGGCGTGCTCAGCTTAGCCAGACCGCGGGGCTGTTGGAGGTTGGCAGGCGCGCGTGTCAGAAGGCACCAGGGTGCTAATGCTTAGGCCATCTGGTGGGAGGGCAAGTGGGCAGACACCTGGCTTCTTCCCCGCATTTTCAGAGCCGGAATCTGAGTCCCAGTCATCACTAGCCTGTGGGAACAGAGACTATTTTGGGCCTTCCCTTAGCCAATGGAAAATTAGGAGTGGTGTCATCTGACACTGCCAAGGAGCGTCCATGTCACCTCTATCCAGGCCATGTCCCTAGAGGAAATGGAAGCAATGTCAAGGAGACCACAATGCAGGTGTCAGAACTTCTCTCTGTTTTATTTCTGTCGCTTCTTTTCATCTGTTCCTTCCACTGCAACTCGCCTTTCCACGGTGCCAGCTCAGGTCTGCTCTGGTCTCACCTGGCTGTCACAGCGACGCCCAGTGCTCTCTCTGTGGCTGATCTGTTCCCCTCATTGCTTCTAATCCACCTGCCCGTGACGGCAGGATGACCCGTCTGAGGTTCACTTTGTATCACATGATGCAGAGGGCAACGGCCACCGGTACACGAACACACTGATGGGGCAGGAGGGACTTGGGGAAGTCCTTCCTGGTGACTACACAGGAGCAAGGTCTGGTGCTTTTGCGAAGGGGGTGAAATGGACAAACTGAGAGGGCTATTTCAGGGTAACAAGGACATTGGTGCACCCGGTACTGAGACCTTCAAACGAGCCCTCAAAAAAGTGTTCGAGCTGGCCTTGTTTGCTCGGTAACTGTATGACTATGTGACAATCCAGAGGGGAAATATAGGCTGGATCTGACTGGGCCCATTTCTCAGGATGGTGAGGTTGAGAGAAGCGTGATTGCAACAGGTCCTCAGGGAGCATGTAACAGTGGAGCCAGAATACAGATTCAGGGCCAGTCCGTAACCTGGGGGTCAAGGGAACTGGATCCCACGTGGCCAACTGCAATTCACATGCTAGCCCCAGGGACTTGCAGAACAAGCTGGGCACATGAGCTCACCCCAACTCCCGACAGGATATTGATGGAGAAGAAAGGACCGTAGCATGACCATGCCCAGTCGCGAGAGTGCTTTCTCCCTTCCTCTTTACATCTATCTCTGTTTCTTTCTGATGAGCACACGTACCCTCCAGCAATTAAGAAAACAAGAATACAAATTCAGAGGACATGCGCTTTCCAGTGTGCCATACCAATGCAGAAACACAGATGTGAGCGGCTGGAGCATGCATTTCCCTCCCTTTAGCAGGACTAAGAGCGCTCTGTTGATGATGAAGCACAAATCGTTAGACTCAGGACCAACAGATGGCATTAAGGGTTGTGTTGCTGGACTCCCACGTAGTCAACAGCAGTTCAAGTCCTGGACCTGGCAGCTTAAAACTCTTGTGTGTGCCTGCCCAAAATCCCAAGAGGAGTATGATGGGAGAGGGACTGTGGTGTGGCTATCCCCCTGCGGGGTGATTTCTCGTTTCTGTCTCTCTGTCTCTCCAGTGAGTACATGTGCCCTATAGCAAAAAAATCTCTCTAAAGAAAAAAGGAAAATCATTAGACTCATGTTCTTCCAAGCCATTGCTTTAGTTTCTTTCCTTCTTTAATGCCCAAGCCATCTACATTCTTCTGCATGTGTACCAGTTTCTCTTCATTTCCTAAGTGTAACTTACACTCTGTTTCCTAGGCTTTTGTTCATTTCCTGTCTCCCTCTCTGACTGAAAACACTACCCAGCCCCTGTAGGGGTAATACGAAGAAGAGCAATGGATTTTTTTTGTTTTGCTTTGTTTTTTTTTTCCTTCTGTACACGCATTAGAGTTTACACAATGCTTTCACACATACACGCACAACTATACACATCCTATACCCGCCGCTACACACTCTGACCACTGAGCCTCCAGGCATGTGTTCACACACTTGGAGAGTATGAAGAACAGGTAGCTATAGAAGTGCTATCAATGATACAGTATTGGTTTGGGCTGGACTGGGTATTGGTTCACCAGGTTCTGAAGTCCACTTTCACCGTTTTGGGTTCCGTTTTCACCAAGAAATCAGTAATTGTGGTGACTTCTGAGTATGAAAGGATAAAGAACTTGCTAAAGCAGACTTGGCCAGCTTTCCACACCCCACTTCCACCGTGCACCAACTTGAACTGACCATTCAGAGGAAAACCAAGGGAAAGGTTTCCTCCTGGTTTGGATACATTCCACTTGAAGCTCATCCAGCCATTGTGAAGAATTCCTTTTGGTATATGTGACCGTAAAGAGATGGAGTCTTGAACTGGAGTTCTTGAAAAACATGGATGAGCATATTCAGAGAAAAGCCTGGGCTTAGGAGTCAGCAGATTGGAATCTCTGACCTGGCTCTGCCCCTCTCCAGCAATATGAGCTGGTCAAGTACCCGTTCAGTTCTTTCAGCCATGGTGCTCTCTCCTACAAAAGGAGTATCTTAGTCTAGTGTTGCTACTGTAACACAATGCCCAAGACTGGGTATTCATAAAGAACACACATTTGTATCTCACAGTTCTGGAGGCTAGGAAGTCCAAGATCAAGGTGGAGACAGATTCAGCTCTTTGATGAGGGCTGCTCTCAGTTTCCAAGAGGGCACCTGTGGCTGCATCCTCCAGAGAGTAGTACTGTGTCCTCATGTGGTGGAAGGAATGAACACAGGAAATGAGCCCAGGAGTATCAGTCTATTCGTGAGGACAAAGCCCGTGGAATCTAAACACCTCTCAAAAGCTCTCACATTCCAATACCACTGCAGCCAGGATTAAATTTTTACCACATGAATTTTGAGGGACACATTCATACCATCGCAAAGAGTATGCTAGATTTAAGGGTATCTCTCACTTTGATACTCCATGAGTTCTAAGTCTTAAAGCAGTGCATGAGAAGTCTCTTGAGACTGATCCATTCTTAAGAAGCCAAACTTTTCCCCAGACTACTATTCACACATGCACTAAGACAATACACTGAAATGAGCATTAGCTAGAAGACAGAACAAGTCCAGGTTCTAGTTCTGCCTTAAATTTTGCACTATGTCCTTAAGACACATTCTCTAAGTCTTAGTCTTCTCAGCCATAACATGACAACATCGAAGTTCAGCGACATAGCCATTATGCTAACTGCTGGTCCCTGGACCGAATTTTTTTTTTTTTTGAGAGGTTTTTGCTATAGGGCACGTGTGCTCACCAGACAGATAGAGAGAGACAGAGAGACAGAAAGTGAGAAATCACCCCCTCCCCAGGGGGGAGGACCACGCCGCAGTCCCTTCTCCATTCTCCTCTTGGGATCTTGGGCATGCACGCACACATGCCTGGTGTGAGTTTAAGCCACCGGGTCCGGGATTCAAACTGCGGTGGACTACGTGGGAGTCCAGCGACTTAGCCATTATGCTAACTGCTGGTCCCTGGATCGAAATTTTTTAATTAAAAAAGTAGAAAGCTAGGAACCAGCAGTTAGTGTAATGGCTATGTCGCTGGACTCCCACATAATCGACCACGGTTCAAGTCCTAGACCTGGTGACTTAAACTCACGCAGGGCGCATGTGCGTGTGTGCCCAAGATCCTGAGAGTAGAATGGAGGAAAAGGGATTGCGGTGTGGCCATCCCTCCTGGGGGTGATTTCTCACTTTCTGTCTCTCTGTCTCTCTCTGTCTGGCAAGCGCACGTGCCCTGTAGCAAAAAACCTCTCAAAAAAAATAAAAAAGTAGAAAGCTAAACTCAAGAATGTTGTAAAGCCTATAAATCACCAAATCACTTTACCGTGTTTTCACTTTTAAATGTCTCTTTCCAATTTTGTTTTATCTTTGCTTTTTTGAGGACTTATTTCTTTATGCACAGTATAATACTACGGTCTTACAAGAGCTCACAGTGTGTGAGTGAAAGCATTCTTGTTTATCTCTTGTGAAGGAGCTGTTACATACAAATTTATCTATCTCTGACTGAACCAATCATTAATCCTCACAGATTTTTTCAGATTATAAACTCTTATCTCCCACAGTCCTCTACATGAAAATTACAAGTTCTTCTTTCATTGGCTCTGCTAGGATTATCTTTGTTGATTTATGAGATTGTTTGTTGCCTAATTTTTAATCAACGTGTTTTTCTTTGGAACTGTTCATCACAGTAAGGAACGTCATAGACAACTCAGTACATACTTAGAGAATAACCATTCGAGCACGGTTTGAATGTTCACAACATAATGTTAAATGTCGAAGGTGGTGAATGCATTATGTCCCCAATTTGTTTATTACACATGGTATACATGCTTTTAAAGACCATTCTGTAACCTACAAAGATGTTTACTGATTATATGTAAATCATAAATTACAATAAATGTTTTAAAAGAAAAAGAATGAAGGAAAGATCAGAATTGAAGGCAACACCTGGGGCTGGCCCATAGCCCAGTGGTGAAGGGATCTTGATTCCAGATGGCTGACTCTGTTACTGGTTGCTGGGTCACCTTGGGCAGACACTTGACCTCTCAGCTCCAGTTTACTCCTCTATGAAAGGCCATTGCTACTTTGTAGGGTTAACATGAGACCAAGGAGAAAATATTTGTAAAATAATAATTGATAGAGCACCTACTACATGTCAGGGGCTGCAGTGCCTGGTATTTAGTGAACTCCTAACCCCCACAGTAAATACATGGAAGCCCCACTTGACATAGAAAGATCCCGAAGCACAAAGAGCCCAAGAGTCTTGTTCAAAATCACAACATTTTAACTTGCTGGTAAGTAGCTGGCCTGGCCACACAATTCCTGCTCTTGGTGGTAGTGCCATATTAACTCTGTCTTACAAACGTTACTTACTGATTTTTTTTTCTTTTTAGATTTTTGCCATAGGGCAAATGTACTTGCTGGAGAGAGATAAAGATAGAGGGAAGTGAGAAATCACCCTCTTCTCCCCCCCACAGGGGAGGGCCACGCTACAATCCCTTCTCCTCCATTTTCTTGGGATATTGGGTACACACAAACACACACCCAGTGTGTTTTATATGTGCCAGTTCCAGGACTCAAACCATGGAGTTGGCCATGGGCAATCCAGTGTCTTAACCACCCATGTTACTTATGTTTATCTGTGAGTAATTCAAACTTACTTCCCCACAGAATCTAGTATACCATTGATATGAAGAAGATGCCCAAGAAATAATTATTTGAATGAAATGAGTCAATATATAATCTGAAGAAATGCACCCAGTTAGATGCATTTTTGTTCACAGTGAGCCAACGAACAGCTGGTGAGCTTGGAGGCCTGTTCCCTCCACTGCTTCATCTCTCTACTCTCCATTGGGGTGAGCCTAAGATACATTGGACTGGCCTCAGAGGGAGAGATTTCATTTGAAAAGATGATCTTGTTCCAAGGAAACATCAACAATGCCGAAGACATCAAAATATTTCAGAGTGAGACTAATGACAGGAAAAGAGGACGATTTTGCTGTATGACCTTAGGCAAGTCATTTAATGTCTCTGAGACTTTATTTCCTCATCTGTAAAGTGACAGGGCTGAACATAATGACCGTTTGGCTCTAACATTTCGTGATTCTATATTGTTATGCTTCTTTCTTCTTTTCATAGCTCAAGACGTGCCTCAAGGCACCCGGGATGCAGAAATGTGAAAGTCTGACCTATTTAGGATATATTTGTAAAACGCAAAGAAAAAAAACAGAAAGGAAAGCATTGGTTTGCAGAGTTAGTATTCTCTTTACTACCCATTTGCACAGTAAATTAAATTTGCACAATATTAGTAATAGCAGTGCCTTCTGTAAATTTAATAATACCTTTGCATTTACACAGAGCTTTTCAAGATTTTTCAAAGTCTTTTGCCTCCATCATTAAGAGGTCTCTAGACTACTGAAAAACACTGCAAAAAAAAAAAAAAAACCATGAAAGACAGGCACAGAAAACCTGAATGCACTGGACATGTAGCTAGCATTCACTAGGCATCCTCATTTCTAAGTTCTATAAAGATACTAGAAAGACATACCCAAGACTCAAAACTTCTGTCACCTAAAAGTAAGACAGACGAATGTATACCACTACAAATGAAGAGTAAAGAAGTACTGTGCAAACAGCCTTTCTAGAACATTCTGGAAATCAAGATCTAGGCCTGAAGGTCATGCTAGAACTGTTCTGCTTCCAAGTATGTGTTGTCTAAGAGTTTCCAGAACTTTTCATATGCAGTTCTTAATTTTTGAAATTTTTTTATTCAAGACAAAGCACCAGAGAGAAAGAGAGAGAAGAGAGAGATACCTTCTATAGGGCTCAGTCGCACACAGCCCTCCGGCCTGCTGGGATCCCAGGCACATACTCCCACGTCTGGGGTATTTTCAAGCCAATCAGGCCAGGAACTTAAACCACAGTCAGCATGGCGTATCCAGCTCCACAGCGGGTATGTCAGCCCCTGCACCACAGGGGCTGGAGTGCACCTCTTCATCTAATCCTTAGAACAGAACAGGCACACACATATCATCACCAACACCAGCAGCGGCACTCCACCTCTTATTTTACAGATGGGGAAACTGCAATTCAGAACTATAAAAAGACTTGCCTTAGGTCAAGCAATTAGTATAACGCTGATGCAAGATTCAGATCCAGGTCTTCTGATTCCAAATCCTGCTTCTCTGTCCCTTTTTAGACTGTTTCTCTGAGGTCAGCGTTTCCTGAAGATCAAAGTGGTGGGTGAAGGGCCCTGGAGGTTTTGGCTACATTGAGGGAGAGTAAGAGAGAAGAGGCGTGCTTCCAAGAAGGTGTGTTTCCCTTCCCTTCGGCAGGGAAACCTAGGTCCATAGGCTCAGAGTGATAGTCTAAAGTTACACAGCTGGGAGCAACTTCCAGATTGAGAGCAAGGGTGTCAGACTCTAAAAATCCTGAGGAGAAGCACGCATTCGGTTTGAGCTTTGCCCTTCATGTAGATCTTGGTCCAGCCAGCTCCCCAAGTCTGGCATCTGTATCACAAATGAAACTAATGATCACAACCACTGGTAAGATCTTGTATGGAAAAAGGAGCTCATTCCTGTAACATCTGACAGTATTAGATAACATCAAAACAGTACCTGACACGTAGGAAGTGCTCAGGATATATGAGCTATTAAAATTATTTGCTAGGAGGCCAGCAGGTGGCATAGTGGTTAATATGCTGGACTCTCACATGGTCGATCTAGGTTCCAGTCTCAGATCCAGAGGCTTGAAACTCACACCAAACACATGTGCGTGCATGCCAAAATTCCCAGAGGAGAACGGAGGAGAAGGGATCACAGTATGGCCATCCCCCTGTTGAGTGATTTCTCTCTCTCTCTCTCTCTCTCTCTCTCTCTCACCAGCAAGCCTAAGTGCCCTATAGCAAAACTCTCTCTTTTAAAAAAATATTATTTGCTAGACTTCACCATTCTGCTCTTGATCATCCTTCTGTTCCTTGATGCCTTCCCAGAAAAGTACAGGTGAATGTACGAAGTTGTGAAATACACATATGATCAGGTGGAATGGACAAGGCCATGGCTGTCCACTCACCTTGACCTTCTTTATGTACTCTCTTTGATCCCCAGAGCCAGAGCTGGTGGCTGGAGCAGAGCTGATTGGATCAGAGGTGAACCCTGGTGTTAACAGGAACAATTAGGTTCTCTTCCTGGGAAGCTGAAATTGGGGTTGGAAAGACATGGCCATTTTTGCATATTTATGAAACTATTCTATGTAACCCTGAGAGTGATAGGTGACCACATGCCATCCTACGGACTGAGGAGGCAAAGATTGCAGTCTGTAGAAAGACTATAATTGCTCAGTATTGCCCACGCCATGCTGGAGTCCAAACTCCCAATCTCCGTTGAGTCATGAGGTTGCTTCTCCAGGAAAGAGGCCACTGAAGCTGCAGACCCAAGCACCCATAGGAACACTTAAGCCAACTTGTGTCTGGATGGAGGCTGAGTGGTGCACCTATCTCAGATGGTTTGGGCTTTAAGGACACAGATTCCACTTGACTCTGAGCCACAACTGTGTGCCCAGCAAAAATGGCACACTAGGGAGCTTGGCCAGAGCAACATGGATGTCGAGAGAAGCAAGAGGACTCCGTGTCTGATCACATGCAGCAGCCCCATGAGGTCTCAGAAATAACGAAGAAGGAACACTTTTTTTTTTTTTTAAATAGGTTTTTGCCATACAGTGAGTGTGCTTGCTGGAGACAGAGACAGTGAGAGGGAAAGTGAGAAATCACACCCTCCCCACCCCACCCCCCCAACCAAGTGGAGAAGACTGTACAATAATCCTTTCTCCTCTATTCTTCTCCTGGGATCTTGGGCACGCACACACACATGCCTGGTGTGATTTTCAAGCCTTTGGGTCTGGGATTCAAACCACAGTCGGCCATGTGGGAGTTCAACAATATAACCACCATGACATTTGCTGGCCCCAAAGGAAGTCTTTTAAAATAATACCAAGGTGGTGGTTAGGGAACTGGACTCCCACGTGGCCAACCACAGTTTGAGTTCTGAAGCTGGTGGCTTTCTCTCTCTCACTATCTGGTGAGTACCTGTATCAAATTTGAAAAATAATAATAACGATAAATAAAATAAATAATAATAATACCGGAAGTACTGCAAGAGCAATTAAAGGTGGTGGGGAGATGGCGGCAGGAACGCCCAGGTTAGAAATGGCGATAACTCACAGCACATGAAAATGCCCTCGGGCAACCACACAGATGGGAACCAGATGACCGGAAAGAACTTAATGAGGCTGAAGACTCAGGCCAGCGATGCAAGGGCAGATGGCTGCTGAACTGCCGACCGAGAGCCATCCCATTTCTTTTTCCTTAAGCAAGTGGAAACCTAGGTGACATACAGAGAAGCCGCTCATCCTATTTGAGTATCACCATGCACATTCTCCTTAGGGACTCAGAGGGCAAGGAAATGCCAGGGGCACAGGACAAAAGCAAGACTCCACTTGGATTTTCCTGGTGGAGCAGGATTTTGTGGTCACACAGCTTGGAGCCAGCGAGGACATCCAACCTCCCACTAGGGTTCCACCACTGTGACTTGGAGCATGTTAATTAACTTCTCTGGTCTCCAGTTCCTCTTTCTGCAAAAGCAGGATACTCACATACACAAACACAAGTTATGCAAAGTATCTTTTACTTCTCCTGTTATAAACTGAGGTTTAAGTCTTTTAATCCCTTTTCCTTCCCAGTCTTTCTTTCGAAACTCAAATGTCCAAAGGATCAGGCAGGTACCTGCTGTGAGCCTTAGGTCAAGTGAGGACCAGGACCCAGAAGGCGTTCTTAGTCGGCTTACTCAGACTCCGGAAATGTCAGCACGGTATCATCACATGTGATATTTAAAGAGAAGCCAGAAATCTGGAGTTTTATGTCAAGTCTCTTTCTTTCTCTTTTTATTTATTTATTTTTATTTGACCAATGGGAGTGTGTGCTGCCAGAGAGAGACAGAAAGAGGGAGCGAGAGAGAAGAAAGCATGTCCCCTCAATGGGACATGGCCATGCTACAATTTCTTCTCTTCCATTTGTCCATCCCGTTGGGATTTGGGGGCATGCATGCATACACACCTGGCATATTTTTCAAGCCTCCGAGGCCAGGATTCAAACTGTGGTTGGCCATGTGGGATCACTAGGTTACAGGACCAGTTGAAGTCTCTGATGTTAAATAGTACAGTAATTCACTGTTTTTTACAAACACATAAGGCAATGCACCAGGATGGCAATCAGCCCATGACTGCCACCTCCCATCCTCTGACTCTGTTTCAAGAGAGGAGCCTTAACCTTGCCTCAGAAACCACACAGAGCCTTCTGGGCATCTCCAGCTCCCCCTAGCTGAAGGCCACCCCAAGGGAGAAGGAAGGTAGAATCAGTCATGTTTCCTTTGGCTCTCTGCAGGGCTCTTGAGTATTCACATTTGATCAAGGGCTCTGAGTTCCACTGGGACTCCCGGAAGTCCCAGGAGAGAACCCCTCCTCAGCTCTCCCACCCTGGGGCTCACACGCCCTGAGGCTCAAGTCCCCATGCATAAGAGTCCATGTTCTAGGAAGTGGTCTAACCTCCTGGTTGTCTTCCAGGTGGCCCCATGGTGCTCATGGGAAGTATGCAATAGAGAGATCCTTTATACAAAGCTGGAGGTTTGTGTTTATAAAACTTGTCAGGGACTGATTGATGTTGACATTATCTCTCAGGCTGCTCAAGCGCAAATGAGAACTGAATTACCTTGGGAATCAGGTAAAGGAGGAAGTGTGAGTGGGAGAGACAACAGCAAATGCAGATGGCGGTCCCTGGAGGAACACTGGCGGCAGAGGGAGTGGACACAAGGCAGCAAGGTCATGGCCACAGTGAAGGTCACAGAGAACATGAGGCTAGTTCAGCAAGCCCTAGCCCAGCAGAGACGAAGCGCTCTTCAGGCTTGTCTTCGCCACCTAGCAATGAAAAGTTGTCTATGGCTAGCTAGCAGCACAGAGTGAAGGGAGGGGACTCACACACGTGAGAACACCTACTATTTGGTTACAGGAGGTGGCACAAGATACTTCACGCTGAGACTCAGTTTGCATCTGGAGAATAAGAATGACGGTATCTTCCTCTCAGTTCACATTTTTCTTTGGGGCCTGCAGATGGCATAATGGTTACGTCACTAGACTCCCACGTAGTCGACTACATTTTGAGTCCCAGATCCAGCAGCTTAAAACTCATGCCAGGTACATGTGCATATATGCCCAAAATCCCAAGAGGAGAAGGGATTGTGGCCTGGCCATACTCTCTGGAAGTGATCTCTTGCTTTCTGTCTCTCTGTCTTTCTCTCTGTGTCTCCAGCGAGTACACAAGCCTTATAGCAAAAATTTCTCTAAAAAAAAAAAAAAAAGAATGACAGTATTAGGCCAGCCTGTGGTAGCATAGTAGTTAAATGACTGGATTCCACATGGCTGACCATGTGGTTCAAGTCCTGGGCCACGGGGCTTGAAGGACATGCCAGACATGAGCACAAGTCTAAACTCCTGAAAGCAGGGAGAAGTGGAAGAGAAGGGATTGTGGCATGACCATTCCCTATAGGGGATGCTTTCTCCCTTTCTCTCTTGTCTCTCTCTCTCATGTAAACATGCCCTCTGACCAAAACAAAATGAAAAACAGAATCTATCTCGTAGGCTGATTGCAGGAAATGGAAAAGTATGTCAAAATTCCATGTACTGTGGATTACACGTGAATACTCAATAGCCCAATGCTATCATTATCTTATTATTTCCTTTAACAAGACAAATTGTTTCTAAGTTGTCCTTTCCTTTGAGGTCTAAGTCATACCTTCATAGTAAAGTCCACCATTTATTTAGTAATAGCTGACCTCGGGAAAGAAAGTCAGGTGATACGAAAAAAGCCTTTCAGTGTTAAGACTAACTCAACGTGATTCCAGGAACATTAAAAAGTGATGATGTGTGTGTCTGTGTGTGTGTTTCAAGGGGGCGCAGTGGTAGCATTATGTATATTAGAATAAAAGGGGTATCTTGGCACAGTTTGGTGGCATTTACCATTTAATTATGGTGAATCTTAAGGCAAAGGGTTTATTTATTCATGAGTGAGTGAAACCCAAGTTTCTGTTTGTCACCTGTTCCCAGAAGGGCAGGCAAGGACTTAGACTAACTTCAGGGAGGCAAACCAGCTAAGCCATGGCAATGTCTTTCTGGAGAGCTCAGATGCATACGAAAGATGAACTTTAACATGGAAAATGTCACTGTGATGTGTTAAGAGGACCCTGTGCCCTTAACCCAGCCTGGGCCTTCAGGGATGGTTTCTTTAAGAACTACCATGTGAAGTGGTAATGGAAGGGGAAGAAATATAATAGCTGGCATCTATAGAAGACTCATTAAGTGGCAGGCCCTGCTCTACAATTCCCCACTGTTACCATTTAATTATTATTATTATTTTATTTCAAGTTTTGCCATAGGGCACACGTGCTCCCCAGAGAGAAACAGAAAGACAGAGACAGTGAAAGCCAAAGCGAGAAATCACTCCCCAGGGGGGATTCCTTCTCCTCCATCCTCCAATCTGAATCCATTGAGGAAATGGTACATGGTGTCCCAGAGGAGCTGCAGAGAGAAGGGTTTGGGGGCATCAACTCACATGCACCCAGCATGAGTTTCAAGCCACTGGGTCCAAGCCTCGAACTGTAGTTGACCACGTGGGAGTCCAGCACCATAACCACTATGCCACTGGCTGTCCCCAACATTTAATTCTATCTAATAAGATAAAAATGATCAGTAGGCCTATCATACAAATGAGGAAACTGAGGCCCAGAGAGCTTAATTAACATGCCCAAAGTCACACAGCTAGTAAGTAGCAGAGGCAGGACACAAAGCTAGACGATTATAAGTTAATAAAGGAAGAGAAAGAAGAAGAGTGTGAGCGAAAGCCCAGAGAAGTAAGCAGCGCGGATGGAAGGGAACTGCGAGAGTTGTGTAGCAGGCGCCTTCGGGGCCAGGCCCGTATCCCGTATTTGTGTTCCAGAGAACTTTTCTCGCACTCTTGACCTGAGGCTTTCCTCTCAGCCAAGGGCAGTAGTAGCTCTGCCTCTGCAGGGTGCAGGCCGTGACACATTGGCACAGCAGGGAGAGCTGCCGGGAGCGGGGTATAAATGCCCGGCTCTCGTGTTCAGGTAAGGTAATGCGGAGGCATGCTTTACGCTGATTCCAGCCTTGCCGTACATGATTGCGCCCGGTGACTGGCTTGGTAACAGCCTGGCATTGGCTGTCTCCCTGCACTGCCTCGCTTCCTTACTGGTCTCTCCTGTACTCCCAGGTAGAAACCTCTTCAACTTAAACCTTTGTCCTAGGGTCTGCTTTGGGGGGAATACAAGCTGCCACAAATTGAGTGTTACTAAAATGGAAAGTGAGAGCCTGAATAGACACGGAAGGCTGGGGAGAGCCCAGAGTCTGCTGTGCGTCCACAGTCAGCAGCCTGGAACAGTGTGTGTTCAGAGAACCTCCCATCGGTGTATGGGACACCACTGTGGGGAGTCTCCGGGAGGTCCTCACTCTGTCCTATCTCCACTTCACAAACGAGCCTCCTGAAACCTGGAGTGGGAAATGACTTCCCAGGATTTTTAGCTGATTAATGGTTAAGCCCATCTGTATGGTAGAATCGATTTTTTGTTTAAAAAAGAAAAGATTATATGTATATATTTTGTTTTGTAAGCATGAGAATATTCCAGAAAGATACTCTCCCAACTGTCCACGGTGTGTGGTGGTATAATGTTTGGAAAAATTTGTATTCGTCCTGCCCATGTCCTCCCTTCCTCCACCGTAAGCAGATGGTCAGGCCTTTCAGTGGCTTCTTGCCACAAGGGAGATGTTTGTCATAGGCCAGAAGCCAAGCAGGTCTACAAGACACTTGCATCCTAGTCCTGAAATTTAAACTATCTAAATCCATTCAGGAAATGGTACATGGTGTCCCAGAGGAGTTGCAGAGAGAAGGGAAGGCCTTCGGTAGAAATGGGATAGAAAACTATGAGTCTTGAAGCACTCAGAGGAAAATCCCAGATGGGCAGAGTGGGGGAGCTGGGATTTCTGGAACTCCAAAGCCTTACCAAGAGTTTTCTGACTTTAAAACAACCAACAGAGGAGCCAGAACTGGGAGAAAGCAGTCATAAGCCATAGACATCTCAGCACTAAACATTGTAGACCGTGTCCAACAACAGCCATAGAGACCTCCCTAGGGCTTGATGCTACATGACACCCTGAGACCCTTGCCCAGCCCTTACAGTGACAGTAATGACCGAAATTGAATTTCTAATCACTTGATGAGATGAAGAGAGTGGCTATAGGCACAGAATTAGATTTCATTTTATGTAACAATAAATGAACTGTTATATTTTACACATCCGAGTTTGTGGAATAAAATTCATATTCATTACAAATAATGGGACTTGGGACCAGCAGATGGTATAGTGGTTAAGGCACTGGACTTCAATGTTGTCGACCACAGTTTGAGTCCCAGACTTGGTGGCTTGAAACTCACTCTGGTCATGTGATATTCCCCTCAGAATTTTGGGCACACATGCACCTGACATGAGTCTTAAACCACCAAGTCCGGGACTTGAACCACGGCTGACTACATGGAAGTAGAGTGATGTAACCATTATGCCATCTGCTGGCCACATCCCCAGTATTTTCCTAGTAGCCTTGTCTTTAACGTTCATTAAGTTGTCCCACCCTTTCAGTCTGGTGACAACCTTCCCAGAGGGACAGGAGCGCCATTTCCAGCCCTGGGACATAGATCTTGTTTATTCATTTAAATATCAATTTAAAGATCCACTCACTTAAGTGGTCTGAGATACTTGCATAGACAGAGACTCACCCTCCTGGGTCCTGAATTTCTGATTCTCCTGGACTCTTGGAAACTCTCTGCTCTCTCAGAAAGAAATTCTCTTTCTATCGCTCTCGAAGTCAACTTCACCTTCACAGTCATTTTCCAGATTTCCTTAATGATATTCTTTCTTAATTTATGTGGAGGGAAACCCTCTTAGGGAGAGAAAAGGCTTGAGGGGATGGAAAGGGAGGGCAGAGGACATGGTGATGGCTGGGAACAGCTGCAGACAGTCTGAAAGGGACTCTGCCATCACAGGGTCACAGCACAAATGACTCAGTTTTCAAAAATGCAATAATTCTGTCTCAGCTCCCTGTATGGAAGAAAGAGGAAGAACTCTTTCCACACATCATCCTCAGGTCTCAGGCCCCATCCGTCCATCCAGTCTTCATACCTGTTCTTCTCTGATACAACCTCTGAACTGGCAGGCCAGGACTCTCCATTGACACAGCCCCTACTCCTGCAGGGCGCAGTCTCCTGGTCTGTGTACAAGCCGCCTTCCCATCTTGCTGAACCATTTTCCTTGCACTTCTCCTGGCCTGATTCTGTTAGCTCTTCATGAAGCCTTCCCTGTCTCCTCCTGGCACAATCACCTTGTCTAATCCAGACGTTACATGTACATGCCTGCATGAGTCAGGGCTCTCCAGAGAAACGGACTGTGTGTGCACGCACATGGGTTTATGTGTGTGTATATCAGGTCACTGGAAAGTCATGACATATTTCTGTGTGTTTTTCTATGCAAAAATGCATCATGACCTTTTTGATGACCATATATATATATATATATAAACAGAGAGAAAGAGGCTTCAGAAAGTGCATGGACATTGGAAATAAAGTACAATTTTTTGTGTGTGCAAAAAATGTTTATATCCACACATAGTTTTTTCATATTATGCATTTTCCATGAAGGTTTTGAAGACCCTATTTCTGTGTGTATGCATGTAGAGAATGAGAAAGAGGGAGAGAGGAGAAGTTTTACGAAATTGGCTCATGCAATCACGGTGGCCAGCAGAGAGAATTTGTGGACCAAGGGACTAGGCCCGGCTTCTGTGCTGGATTTTGAGGCTGAATTCCTTCTTTGACAAACCTGCCTTGCTCTTAAGCCCCCCAACTCATTGAATGAGACCTACCCATCATGTAGAGCATAGTCTTTGCTCTAAGTCTACTGATCTTAAATAACCACATCTAAAAATACCTTCACAGCAGTACTTAGACTGCCATTTGACCAAACTGTGCTCTTTAGACTTGTCAAATTGACAATAAAATTAATCATCTAATACCTATGTTATTCTATTTTTTGTGTTTGAATATTTTATCCTCAATAGGTCTTTTCTTTAATTATTTTGAGTGTGTGAGAGAGAAAGTGGAATAGAAGGAGGGACAGGGAGAGAAGAAGAAAGACATAGATGGGTTTTTTTTGGAGAGATTTTTGCTATAGGGCGCTTGCACTTGCCAGAGAGACAGAGAGATTGAGAGACAAAGTGAGAAGTCACCCCCCCAGGGGGATGAACACACTGCAATCTTCTCTTCTCCATTCCTCTCTTGGGATTTTAGTCGCATACACACACACACCTGGCATGAGTTCCAAGCCACTGGGTTCAAGACTTGAACCATGATAGACCATGTGGGAGTCCAGTGACAAAACCATAATAACACCTGCTGATCCCTAGATGGGCATTTTTGACAGAGTCCCATCATGTCATGACCCCTCCGGCCCAGCCTTCTAGTCAGTAAGGACCACAGGTGTGCATCACGGTGCCAGCCTGGTTAGGTTGGCCAGGAAACCAAACCCACACCTTCTGTGATGCCTCAGCCACTGCTCAGTGATACACCCCCCACTTCTGCCACCACAGCTAGACCCTCAGTTGGATGTCACACTGTTCGAGGCTATGGGCAGAATGACCTCAGGAGCTCAAGAAGAGCTGTGTCCATGGAAAACCTTCATACAGTAACCAGAATCTCAAATACCAGCCTCATAGTTCCTGTGGCTGTGAACTTAACCATCCAGGGATGAAAATGTGAGTTTCTCTCTCTTCCTTCTATAGCCTCCCAGATACTCAATGAGGAAATGGGTTTCCATTGGATATTAGTTCAACAAAGGGACAGGGAGCCATCCTCTGCTAAACTCCAAGTTTTCAATGTCTTAATTGGAGTAGATTGTTGAAAGTTGAGATAGAAATGAAATTTGTGATCATCTGTGGATTTCTTTTAGCCGTGCTATACTAATGATGACTGAAGGTTGGTCAGACATTAACTGAGCCATCCTCTTCTCCTCTGCACCTCTTGACACACACACACACACACACATACACACACTGGTGTGATGATCTGAGTGGATCTTTGCTTGAATGAACTGAAAGTCTACAAACTCATTTGAGGCATTATTCGTAGAATCTATTTTCATAGAAGCGACTAGAGGTTGAGTAAGTGATGCCAAAAAAGGACGCAGAAGGGACAAACTCTGCCTCAGAGCTTTGCCTCTGCTAGTTTCTAGCGCTAACCACAACCAAGAACAGGCACTTAGCGAAAGGTCTCTATTGCCTTGACAATGGCTTAAGACACAACCCACTTCTAAAATATCTCCAGTGTAGTAAAATTGAGATATCTCTGGGCTCTTCTTGTTCTGTCCTTGACACTTGTCATCTCCAAGAGGAATGGTATATATAATGTTTTAATATTTAATATAAAACACATACAAGTAGTACTTCATCTGCCTGTATCGTGTTCCTAGAAGTATATTTAGAATTTTAAGCTGTTCTAGCGAGTACACATTTTGCCAAATTTTAGTCATTGAGGGAGCTGTGTTTAAACATCTGTTGACTGCAGATGTTAAGCAGTGTGAAATATTCCTTTAAGATGCCAAAATGCAATTAGACCCATAATATTTCTCCTAGTAACCCATCATGCTACATCAGTGGAAATTTAGAAAGACAAAGCTCAATGAACAATGACTGGTAACAATTCTCTGAATAATCACTATGGCTTGCGGCAGGGGAGAATTAACTATTAACTAAGTTATGTTAAATCATCAATGCCAATTTTCCCAGCTCTTAAAGAGAGATCTTTTTTCTTTCTTTCTTTTTTTTTTTATTTTTTCCAACAGGCAGTGGAGAGGTGGAGTAAAACACCAGGAAGCATATCTTGTTACTCAAAAGATGAAGATAGTGGAATAATACACATTTGTTTGCTTTGGCTGAGCCATCAAACCTGAAGATGTCAGTATTTAAAACACCAAAATGCCATACAAGTATTAAAAATTGTAATGGACACTAGAGACAAAATGGAAAGAGAGTGTAGGAGGGGAAGAGTGTAGGAAAGGAAATTTGGGGGGAAATGGAGAGCTAAGGTACTTGTGGGACACAGATAAGGTTTATTATCTGTTGACGAGGATGTGTATAATAGCCTCAGCTGGGCTGGACTGAGGTATAAATCATGCTGGGTCAAGTCTCTTCACAATCTAAATGATGTATAGCAATTTAAAGTATGAATAATAAGAAAAAATAAATTTAAAAATTAAAAAAATAAAATAAAACACAGAAGTGCCGACTGTTGTCTTGAGTGCCGGCATGCGGCATCTGATTTATACCCACACTCAGGACCCAGGGGAAGGTGCATGGGACACAGCCTAGACGTGTCTTGACCTGGTGATGAAATCCATTCCTAAGAGTGGAAGGAACGCACCTAGAGCATGAGAGGGGATGACTGTCTTGTCCTTCCCAGGGCGGTGGACTGCCTTGCTTTCGTAGCTGATGGGGAAGTAGGAGCAGGAGTGGAGTTCCAGAAGAAAGAAGGGACACTATCTCTTGAGTGTAAATTAGGCAGTACCTAGAGGCCTCGAAATAGCTCTGTCTCTTGCCTAAAATTCTACTGCTAGATTTGTTTTTCTTTAGGTTTAAAACCTTGAAAGCTCCATAATGTTCCTGAGTAGAACAATACAGCCATTAGTAGTCAATAGGTTTCTTATTTTTTTCCATTTCCATTTTAGTTCTAATTTTATCTGCTTTCTAAAACTATGTTTCATAGTTTCAGGATGATTGGGCCTACATATATAAATAGTTCAAACATCTTAACTTGTTGACCAAACCAGTCCAAGAACATCAAAATTCTTTCCCAGACAAAAGCAAATTTCATCCAATTGGTTACTTTATCGTTTCCTAAATTCACTGGTTCTTTAAATTAAATGAACTTCTTTAATTCATTAGTACCTAGGGCAAAGGAGGTGAAAGTTCATGATCTCTCTTTCTGGTGCTCCACCAGTTCGATGGGGTCCAATCACAGCACAGTGTGCTAACCGCAGGAAGAATGAACACAGAATGCTTTTGAGCATTGAGCCCCCACCAGCTTCATCTCTGAAGAATACTGATGACCATGCCCTTGAGTTTCCAAGTACATTTAAAAGCATAATAAGGAGGGCCATCAGGTGGCATGGTGATTAAGGTGCTGGATCCCACATGGCTGACTCTGTGGTTCAAGTCCTGAACCTGGCAGCTTGAAAATCACTCCAGGCATGCATGTGTGCATGCCCAAAAACCCACGAGGAGAAGGGATTGTGGTGTGTCCATCTCCCACTGAGGGGTGATTTCTCAGTTTTTCTCTCTGCCCTGGAGAGAACACATGCCCTAGAACAAAACTAATAAATAAATAAACAAATAGATTTAATAAAGAAAAGCTAAATAAGTAGGTATGTAAATACATATGAGGTTCTAAGTGTCGCTTCCACTGCTAGGTGTTGGTTGGGGGTGGGTATTAGGGAAGAAGAGAATAGAGGTTGGAAAGGAAAAAAATCTCCATCCCAGCCATCAAAGAATTTATCATTTAATTAGAGAAAGTAAGATGAGTAGGAAGTGATTACAAACCAAGACAACCTACAATGTGTAAAGTATAAGCATCGAATTGTGTGGACAGACAGTAAGTGACACAGTGAGAAGAGGAAAAGGGTGGCAGGAGGGGAGTAGCCTCACAAAGGTCCTTCCAGAGGACACAGGAGAGAGACAAGTGTGGGAGGACCATCCCAGTTCTGCCGCAGAAGCTAAAGGTCTCTGTCATCCGGGCAGTAAGATGGCAGAGGCGAAAGGCCAGCACTGGCAAGGGGGAGATTTCCTGTGGGGGTCACTGTGGGGGGGACAGGTGCCATCCCGATAAGAGACTAACCAGTCAGAGGTTTAAGTTTGTGCAGGGTGTTTTACTCACCTGCTATTGAGGGTCACACCCTGGGCTCCGTATGACTGATTCAGACCTGCTCTAAAGAAACTTAATCTACTCCTTAAAAAGACTTATCAGAGGGGTGCCTTTGATCCTCAGTGTGTTGAAATCCATTCCCCTTTCATTTTGCTCTTCAAGTGCTATATACCCAACAAAAGACCAAAATTATTTGGTCTATTTAGACAAAATAATTTATAAGGAAAATGTTAATACAATAGCTAACATTAAGAGTGTTCTAGGACCAGCAGTTGGCGTAATGGTTATGTTGCTGGACTTCCACGTAGCTGACTGCGGTTCGAGTCCTGGACTCTGTGGCTTAAAACTCATGCCTGGTACATGTGTGTGCCCAAGATTCCAAGAGGCGATTGGAGGAGAAGGGATTGTGTCATGGCCATCCCCCTGAGGGATGATTTCTTGCTTTCTGTCTCTCTGTCTCTCTCTGACTCTCTGGTAAGCACACACACCCTGTAGCAAAAATCTCTCTCAAAAACAAAACAAAACAGGGAACCAGCAGTTAGTGTAATGGCTATGTCACTGGACTCCCACGTAGTCGACCGTGGTTCGTGTCCTGGACCAGGTGGCTTAAAACTCATGCTGGGCACGTGTGCATGCGTGCCCAAGATCCCAGAGGAGAATGGAGGAGAAGGGATTGCAGTGTGACCATCCCCTCTGGGGGGTGATTTCTTGCTTTCTGTCTCTATCTCTCTCTGTCTGTCTGGCGAGCGCACGCGCTCTATAGCGCGCCTCTAAAAGGAAAACCCCCCCAAAAAAAAAAAAAAAAAACAAAGAAAAAAAAAAAGTGTCCTAGACTAGTATATTTATTATACTAAGTATTTTGCATGTCTGATTCATAATAATGCAAGAGTACTTTAAAAGTTCATGGAAAAATAGAATTAAATTATGAGTTTACCTTGGTGCAAAAAAATGAAATCCATGCATAGTTCTGCTCATAATATATTTTCCATGAACTTCTTTGAAGACCCCTCTTATTAACACCTTTTCAAGTATCTCAGTATGCCAGGTGCCATGTTCTGTTCTTTACAAAGATGAATCTAAAACAAGCTTTGGAAGCATGTGCTGCTCTTTCCCCAACATCTGCATTAAAACATTGAAGCTCTGCACACTTAGAGGATAGCCCCGAGGTCATCCCTAACCCTAACTTCTGTAGGAAAGAGGAGGATGCTCAGAGGGAGATGGCCAACAGAGTGAGCCTCCCGATGTGACGTGACACAAAGCACGTGGCGCCCTTATGGGGGCAAGAATGCTTTCCAAAAGCAGGTGGCTATAAGTCTGCTTAAATCTGTAGCTCTATCAGCTTACTGAAAATAGAAAGATAAAGGGTTAAGGTAAACTACACCACAAAGAAGCAAATGAAAAATTTTAGAATTTGGGGATGCAGAGACTGCGATCAACTGATGTGATTTCTTCAACACGGTAAGTATGTGCATATGTGTATATGTGTGCATGTGTTATATATATATAAAGCACAAGACTGGGTTTGGGTTGAGTTAGTTTAAAGTTTGGCCTTTGGTTCCTGACTTGAAGAAACCACTTTTAAAACATTTTTTTAAATATGTAGTTTACATTAAACTCATGAAAAATATGTATTATGAAAAACTATGCATGGACCTTAAAAATTGTTTTGCACCAACATAAATTTGTACATTAATCCCATTTTTTTAGAAATGTCTTGAAGTTACCTCCTAAGTAGAAAAACTCATATGTGGGCTGGTTATTGGAAATATTCTTAATTTTCTTGGATGTGATCATGAAGTCTGGGATGTGTGCGCTGGCCATGGGGCTTGGTGGCTAAGGCAACAGAATCCCACACGGTTGACTCTGCAGTTTAAGACCCAGACCCAGCCGCTTGGGAAACACTCTGGGTGAATATGTGCATGTGCCCCAAATCCCAAGAGGAGGGAGAGATGGAGGAGAAGGAATGGCAGCATGACCATTCCCCACTGGGGAGGGAGGTGCTTTCACCTCTCCCTCTCTCTCTGTCTCTCTCTGGTGAGTGCATGTACCTTCCAGCCCCCCACCCCCCCAAAAATCTGAGATTTACTTGCAGATATTTAGCAACAATACCTATAGCAGAAAAAGATAAATTATGTAAGCATGGCAAGTGCTTGCTAATTGTTAAAGCTGGGTGATGAGCAAATAGAAGATCCGGTGTTAGCAGGCACACGCATGTACTAAGTAAGGGCATGTGAGTTACCGGAACTGGAGCATGGAAAACAGCTTCAGCATGGATGCAACATGCCTTGTGCTCCCACACACATCACAGAAGTCTGGGCTCCAGACCTGACACCTCCTTTCCTTTTCAGAAAGCACATTCAGCACCGCTTTTTGATGGAATCTCCTTCTCTCTTTGCCTTCAAGGCTGCCTTTGATGTGAATGTTGGTCAGAATTCACAGATACAATTTCAAATGTGAGGGAGACGGGGCTTTGAAGTGTGGTTCATCTGGGAAGTGTGGCTTGCTTGACTGTGGAGAGCTTTTGGGTGCAGGCTGCCTGCTCTCAAGAAGCTTAATCTACTCCTTAAAAAGACTTATCAGAGGGGTGCCTTTGATCCTCAGTGTGTTGAAATCCATTCCCCTTTCATTTTGCTCTTCAAGTGCTATATACCCAACAAAAGACCAAAATTATTTGGTCTATTTAGACAAAATAATTTATAAGGAAAATGTTAATACAATAGCTAACATTAAGAGTGTTCTAGGACCAGCAGTTGGCGTAATGGTTATGTTGCTGGACTTCCACGTAGCTGACTGCGGTTCGAGTCCTGGACTCTGTGGCTTAAAACTCATGCCTGGTACATGTGTGTGCCCAAGATTCCAAGAGGCGATTGGAGGAGAAGGGATTGTGTCATGGCCATCCCCCTGAGGGATGATTTCTTGCTTTCTGTCTCTCTGTCTCTCTCTGACTCTCTGGTAAGCACACACACCCTGTAGCAAAAATCTCTCTCAAAAACAAAACAAAACAGGGAACCAGCAGTTAGTGTAATGGCTATGTCACTGGACTCCCACGTAGTCGACCGTGGTTCGTGTCCTGGACCAGGTGGCTTAAAACTCATGCTGGGCACGTGTGCATGCGTGCCCAAGATCCCAGAGGAGAATGGAGGAGAAGGGATTGCAGTGTGACCATCCCCTCTGGGGGGTGATTTCTTGCTTTCTGTCTCTATCTCTCTCTGTCTGTCTGGCGAGCGCACGCGCTCTATAGCGAAAACCTCTCAAAAAAAAAAAAAACAAAGAAAAAAAAAAAGTGTCCTAGACTAGTATATTTATTATACTAAGTATTTTGCATGTCTGATTCATAATAATGCAAGAGTACTTTAAAAGTTCATGGAAAAATAGAATTAAATTATGAGTTTACCTTGGTGCAAAAAAATGAAATCCATGCATAGTTCTGCTCATAATATATTTTCCATGAACTTCTTTGAAGACCCCTCTTATTAACACCTTTTCAAGTATCTCAGTATGCCAGGTGCCATGTTCTGTTCTTTACAAAGATGAATCTAAAACAAGCTTTGGAAGCATGTGCTGCTCTTTCCCCAACATCTGCATTAAAACATTGAAGCTCTGCACACTTAGAGGATAGCCCCGAGGTCATCCCTAACCCTAACTTCTGTAGGAAAGAGGAGGATGCTCAGAGGGAGATGGCCAACAGAGTGAGCCTCCCGATGTGACGTGACACAAAGCACGTGGCGCCCTTATGGGGGCAAGAATGCTTTCCAAAAGCAGGTGGCTATAAGTCTGCTTAAATCTGTAGCTCTATCAGCTTACTGAAAATAGAAAGATAAAGGGTTAAGGTAAACTACACCACAAAGAAGCAAATGAAAAATTTTAGAATTTGGGGATGCAGAGACTGCGATCAACTGATGTGATTTCTTCAACACGGTAAGTATGTGCATATGTGTATATGTGTGCATGTGTTATATATATATAAAGCACAAGACTGGGTTTGGGTTGAGTTAGTTTAAAGTTTGGCCTTTGGTTCCTGACTTGAAGAAACCACTTTTAAAACATTTTTTTAAATATGTAGTTTACATTAAACTCATGAAAAATATGTATTATGAAAAACTATGCATGGACCTTAAAAATTGTTTTGCACCAACATAAATTTGTACATTAATCCCATTTTTTTAGAAATGTCTTGAAGTTACCTCCTAAGTAGAAAAACTCATATGTGGGCTGGTTATTGGAAATATTCTTAATTTTCTTGGATGTGATCATGAAGTCTGGGATGTGTGCGCTGGCCATGGGGCTTGGTGGCTAAGGCAACAGAATCCCACACGGTTGACTCTGCAGTTTAAGACCCAGACCCAGCCGCTTGGGAAACACTCTGGGTGAATATGTGCATGTGCCCCAAATCCCAAGAGGAGGGAGAGATGGAGGAGAAGGAATGGCAGCATGACCATTCCCCACTGGGGAGGGAGGTGCTTTCACCTCTCCCTCTCTCTCTGTCTCTCTCTGGTGAGTGCATGTACCTTCCAGCCCCCCACCCCCCCAAAAATCTGAGATTTACTTGCAGATATTTAGCAACAATACCTATAGCAGAAAAAGATAAATTATGTAAGCATGGCAAGTGCTTGCTAATTGTTAAAGCTGGGTGATGAGCAAATAGAAGATCCGGTGTTAGCAGGCACACGCATGTACTAAGTAAGGGCATGTGAGTTACCGGAACTGGAGCATGGAAAACAGCTTCAGCATGGATGCAACATGCCTTGTGCTCCCACACACATCACAGAAGTCTGGGCTCCAGACCTGACACCTCCTTTCCTTTTCAGAAAGCACATTCAGCACCGCTTTTTGATGGAATCTCCTTCTCTCTTTGCCTTCAAGGCTGCCTTTGATGTGAATGTTGGTCAGAATTCACAGATACAATTTCAAATGTGAGGGAGACGGGGCTTTGAAGTGTGGTTCATCTGGGAAGTGTGGCTTGCTTGACTGTGGAGAGCTTTTGGGTGCAGGCTGAGCCAGGAGCCTCCTCTCTGAAAAGAACAAGCAGCAGCCACAACTTTGGGATTTCAGGGAGATGGATTTCCACCTCCTCTGCCCAACACACCTGCAAATATGCCTGCCCCAGAGGCATTTCTCTCATGCCAGGATGGAAACCTTCCCTAACTGTGACTGCCCAGGGATGAGGGCTACAACAAGCAGAATGACAACTAGTATTTCCATAACCACCTGTGGAGAATATAAGAAGAGAAGACATCGATGAAGTCTCCTCATAACTGATGTTTTAAACCAAATATGAAAAGACTGCTACTTTTCCAAGGGGAAATGAGATTAAATGTGCTTGCATAGAGCCCGGTTAAAAAGATATTTGTGTCTCAATTCCAGAAGCTGGAGATTGAACTCCCAGAAATAAACTGGCACCAGTTCCCTTGAATGAAATGACTATGAATCATTTCATTCTTGAAAATTAAACAAAGATGTGACTTAACAGGTGATGAGTTGGGTGGGTGTGCAATATTTCCACCAACACTCAGCCATGGTACGTGTTCATATTATTGGTATGATTCGAAGCTCTTCAAACATTCCTGCATCTGAGTTTTATGAGAGAGAAGAAACCCAGCATATCTGTTTAAACATGTTTAACGAATTATTTTTGTGGAAGTCTGTCTTTGAGTGTTTCAGATGAGGCGCCATGTACTTTTTAGGGCATGGAATGTCCCATACTGTCAGGACATCAAAACAAGTGTCTGCTTTTAAATTGTCCCCTCCCGTAAGTGAGAAGGGAGAAGACCAGAACAGGAGCCAGGTCTCGGCTCTTCTTTAATGGTACAGGCCCAGAAGCCTGTGTCCATCATGTTCTGTAAATAAAACTGTGCTGTAAAATACAAGAGTCACACATGACTGTGAATTTGGATTAATTGAGAGGAAATAAAATGGAAGATTCAGTTACACTGGTCACATTTCAAGAACTCAGTAGCCATACCAGGGAGTGGGACCATACCGAATGGCAAGGTTTAAAATGTTTCCCTTGTTGCACAGAGAGTGAGGCCATTGACACAATTCCCATTTCCCCATTTTTTGAAGGTCAAAGAGCAGCATTTGGCTCCATAACCCTCACAGAAAGATAATCGTGGGATCAGTAAGAATCAGTAAGAATGTACCTGCATTTCTCCAAAACTCATTGTGGAATTCTGCAGCCTTAGTTTGAATTGTGTAAAATCTTGACTAAATAGTCTGGAAATATTCAGAAAGAATAGGCTAACTGAAAATATGTCAGATCTACTTGAATAATTAATTGGATTTTTAATATTTGATACGAAATAGCATGCTAGTACATCTCATTTGAAGCTGACAGAATATACATACTGAATGGAAAAGCCTAGGCATGATGAAGACATACTCATGTATTTCTTACAATTTTTTTAAAGAATTATGTATTTTGTTTATTATTATTATTTAATTGACCAGAGAGAGACAGAGAAAGAGAAAGTGAAAAAGCAGGCCACCAGGTCCAGGACTCAAACTGCAGTCAGCCATGTGAGAGTCAAACACCTTAAGAAAACCTCTCCAAAAAAAAAAAAAACAAAGAAAAAAAAAAAGTGTCCTAGACTAGTATATTTATTATACTAAGTATTTTGCATGTCTGATTCATAATAATGCAAGAGTACTTTAAAAGTTCATGGAAAAATAGAATTAAATTATGAGTTTACCTTGGTGCAAAAAAATGAAATCCATGCATAGTTCTGCTCATAATATATTTTCCATGAACTTCTTTGAAGACCCCTCTTATTAACACCTTTTCAAGTATCTCAGTATGCCAGGTGCCATGTTCTGTTCTTTACAAAGATGAATCTAAAACAAGCTTTGGAAGCATGTGCTGCTCTTTCCCCAACATCTGCATTAAAACATTGAAGCTCTGCACACTTAGAGGATAGCCCCGAGGTCATCCCTAACCCTAACTTCTGTAGGAAAGAGGAGGATGCTCAGAGGGAGATGGCCAACAGAGTGAGCCTCCCGATGTGACGTGACACAAAGCACGTGGCGCCCTTATGGGGGCAAGAATGCTTTCCAAAAGCAGGTGGCTATAAGTCTGCTTAAATCTGTAGCTCTATCAGCTTACTGAAAATAGAAAGATAAAGGGTTAAGGTAAACTACACCACAAAGAAGCAAATGAAAAATTTTAGAATTTGGGGATGCAGAGACTGCGATCAACTGATGTGATTTCTTCAACACGGTAAGTATGTGCATATGTGTATATGTGTGCATGTGTTATATATATATAAAGCACAAGACTGGGTTTGGGTTGAGTTAGTTTAAAGTTTGGCCTTTGGTTCCTGACTTGAAGAAACCACTTTTAAAACATTTTTTTAAATATGTAGTTTACATTAAACTCATGAAAAATATGTATTATGAAAAACTATGCATGGACCTTAAAAATTGTTTTGCACCAACATAAATTTGTACATTAATCCCATTTTTTTAGAAATGTCTTGAAGTTACCTCCTAAGTAGAAAAACTCATATGTGGGCTGGTTATTGGAAATATTCTTAATTTTCTTGGATGTGATCATGAAGTCTGGGATGTGTGCGCTGGCCATGGGGCTTGGTGGCTAAGGCAACAGAATCCCACACGGTTGACTCTGCAGTTTAAGACCCAGACCCAGCCGCTTGGGAAACACTCTGGGTGAATATGTGCATGTGCCCCAAATCCCAAGAGGAGGGAGAGATGGAGGAGAAGGAATGGCAGCATGACCATTCCCCACTGGGGAGGGAGGTGCTTTCACCTCTCCCTCTCTCTCTGTCTCTCTCTGGTGAGTGCATGTACCTTCCAGCCCCCCACCCCCCCAAAAATCTGAGATTTACTTGCAGATATTTAGCAACAATACCTATAGCAGAAAAAGATAAATTATGTAAGCATGGCAAGTGCTTGCTAATTGTTAAAGCTGGGTGATGAGCAAATAGAAGATCCGGTGTTAGCAGGCACACGCATGTACTAAGTAAGGGCATGTGAGTTACCGGAACTGGAGCATGGAAAACAGCTTCAGCATGGATGCAACATGCCTTGTGCTCCCACACACATCACAGAAGTCTGGGCTCCAGACCTGACACCTCCTTTCCTTTTCAGAAAGCACATTCAGCACCGCTTTTTGATGGAATCTCCTTCTCTCTTTGCCTTCAAGGCTGCCTTTGATGTGAATGTTGGTCAGAATTCACAGATACAATTTCAAATGTGAGGGAGACGGGGCTTTGAAGTGTGGTTCATCTGGGAAGTGTGGCTTGCTTGACTGTGGAGAGCTTTTGGGTGCAGGCTGAGCCAGGAGCCTCCTCTCTGAAAAGAACAAGCAGCAGCCACAACTTTGGGATTTCAGGGAGATGGATTTCCACCTCCTCTGCCCAACACACCTGCAAATATGCCTGCCCCAGAGGCATTTCTCTCATGCCAGGATGGAAACCTTCCCTAACTGTGACTGCCCAGGGATGAGGGCTACAACAAGCAGAATGACAACTAGTATTTCCATAACCACCTGTGGAGAATATAAGAAGAGAAGACATCGATGAAGTCTCCTCATAACTGATGTTTTAAACCAAATATGAAAAGACTGCTACTTTTCCAAGGGGAAATGAGATTAAATGTGCTTGCATAGAGCCCGGTTAAAAAGATATTTGTGTCTCAATTCCAGAAGCTGGAGATTGAACTCCCAGAAATAAACTGGCACCAGTTCCCTTGAATGAAATGACTATGAATCATTTCATTCTTGAAAATTAAACAAAGATGTGACTTAACAGGTGATGAGTTGGGTGGGTGTGCAATATTTCCACCAACACTCAGCCATGGTACGTGTTCATATTATTGGTATGATTCGAAGCTCTTCAAACATTCCTGCATCTGAGTTTTATGAGAGAGAAGAAACCCAGCATATCTGTTTAAACATGTTTAACGAATTATTTTTGTGGAAGTCTGTCTTTGAGTGTTTCAGATGAGGCGCCATGTACTTTTTAGGGCATGGAATGTCCCATACTGTCAGGACATCAAAACAAGTGTCTGCTTTTAAATTGTCCCCTCCCGTAAGTGAGAAGGGAGAAGACCAGAACAGGAGCCAGGTCTCGGCTCTTCTTTAATGGTACAGGCCCAGAAGCCTGTGTCCATCATGTTCTGTAAATAAAACTGTGCTGTAAAATACAAGAGTCACACATGACTGTGAATTTGGATTAATTGAGAGGAAATAAAATGGAAGATTCAGTTACACTGGTCACATTTCAAGAACTCAGTAGCCATACCAGGGAGTGGGACCATACCGAATGGCAAGGTTTAAAATGTTTCCCTTGTTGCACAGAGAGTGAGGCCATTGACACAATTCCCATTTCCCCATTTTTTGAAGGTCAAAGAGCAGCATTTGGCTCCATAACCCTCACAGAAAGATAATCGTGGGATCAGTAAGAATCAGTAAGAATGTACCTGCATTTCTCCAAAACTCATTGTGGAATTCTGCAGCCTTAGTTTGAATTGTGTAAAATCTTGACTAAATAGTCTGGAAATATTCAGAAAGAATAGGCTAACTGAAAATATGTCAGATCTACTTGAATAATTAATTGGATTTTTAATATTTGATACGAAATAGCATGCTAGTACATCTCATTTGAAGCTGACAGAATATACATACTGAATGGAAAAGCCTAGGCATGATGAAGACATACTCATGTATTTCTTACAATTTTTTTAAAGAATTATGTATTTTGTTTATTATTATTATTTAATTGACCAGAGAGAGACAGAGAAAGAGAAAGTGAAAAAGCAGGCCACCAGGTCCAGGACTCAAACTGCAGTCAGCCATGTGAGAGTCAAACACCTTAACCAGCATGCTACCTGCTGGTCCCTACTTAAAACGTTTCATCTTATGTGCTTTCTTTGAGGAAAAGAAGATATAAAATGGGATACAATAGCACACGGGAGTGTCTTCCTAATGCTGTGTGGCAGGAATGACTACTTTGAGGTGAGTAAGCCAGTCAGGCGTAGGAGGAGGAGACAGCTGAAGGGCGGCCCCTGCACAGCTCTAGAGTTGGTAGTTTATGTCTATTCCAAGGAGGACTTCCAAATCTAATGAAATGATTTGAGTTACTTTATCCAAAGAGAAAATCAGTGCTAGATCAAGCGGCGCCTGGCAGTCCGTAAAGATTAGTGAAAGGGAAGGCCGGCGGGTGGTATGGTGGTAAAGGCGCTAGGCTCCCACATGGCCAACCACATTTGAGTCCCACACTTGGCAGCTTGCTTCTCTCTCTCTCTCTCTCTCTCTCTCTCTCTCATCAAATTAAAAAATAGTAATAATAAATAAAATTAATAAAATAATTCTAGAAAAAAAAGATTAGCGAAAGGGGCTAGCAAGTGGTATAGTGATTAAGATGCTGAACTCCCACATCATTGACTGCAGTTCGAGTCCTAGACCCAGTAGCGTAAATATTACACTGGGTGTGTGTGTGTGCATGCCCAAAATCCCAAGAGGAGAATGGAAGAGAAGGAATTATGGCATGGCCATCTCTCTTAGGGGTCGATTTCTCATTTTCCCTCTCACTGTCTCTCTTTATCTCTCTTTAGCGAACACATGTACCTGATGGGAAAAAAAATGATTAGTGAAAAAAAGTAACACAGCAGGAAGAAATTATCCACCAGTGTTTATGCAAAAAAATGAATAGAGCACCTGTCAGCCCTTACCCAACCAGTCATTGTGAGGTGCTTAGAGCATGTTAGGAGAAATAGACAGTAAGGAGATAATTGAGTAGATAATTAATTTCTATTGAAATAAGTATTACAAAGGTCCCTATAAAAGTATATAACATTAGGACCAAACCTTTTTGGAGTTAATTTTCCTAAAAAAGTTATCTTTGGGGCCAGTTGGATCCCACATGTCCGACTGTGGTTTGAGTCCCAGACCCATTCACCTGAAAAACATGCCAGGTGCATGTGTGTGTTCCCCAAATCCTCAGATGAGAATAAAAGAGAAGGAATTTCTCTCTCTCTCTCTCTCTCTCTCTCTCTCTCTTTTTGAGAGGTTTTTGCTATAGGGTGCATGCGCTCACCTGAAAGACAGAGAGAAACAGAGAGAGATAGAAAGTGAGAAATCACCCCCCCCCAGGAGGGATGGCCATGCCACAATCCCTTCTCCTCCATTCTCCTCTCAAGATCTTGGGCACGCACGCACATGCGCCCGATGTGAATTTAAGCCACCAGGTTCGGGATTCAAACCTCAGTCGACTACATGGGAGTCCAGTGACATAGCCTTTATGCTAACTGCTGGTCCCAGGGGAAAGGATTTCTACATGGTCCTCCCTGCTGGTGATCACTTTCTCACGTTCCCTCTTACTCTCTGTGTCTCTCTCCAGTAAGCCCACACACGCTATAGCAATTTTTTAAATTTAATAATGACATAAGTGATCTTCAAGGAGATGCTTAAAAGATAAGTAGGATTTATGTAGGAAAGAGATGGAGAAAAAGCTCTTGGGCAGAGATGTGCATGGAATCCCTAAAACAGGTAACAGCCCTCAGCCTTTGTTATGAGTAAGACCTAGCAAGTGAGAGGAAGGAGAACATGACATGAAACTGAGGGGACATCGGGCACCTGCTCAGGCAGGGTCCTATAGATCACGATCCGTGAGTGCATTCACGAATTAACTCTGCAGTTATATAAATGCTGCTAGTGAGCGCTTTCATGAACAGTTACAATGCACAGGAAAAGGCAGATGTGTGCAGACATCCATGGTAGAGAAGGTTATGAAAAAAAGGGTTTCCAGATGGGAGGAAATAGCGCTCTCCAAGTTCAGGAGGTAAGAGAGAATGTAGTATTTTCTAGAGATAATAAAGGAAAGGACAGGAGAAAAAGGTAAGTTGTAGATGAGACCAGATTGTTGCAATTTTTAAATGTCAGAAAAAAGTGAATGAGCTGCTTCTGCTATGCAGCAGATAATTTGATCATAGCAGGAAAGGGGCAAATGAGAACTTTATTTAGGACAAGCACTCAAGTGAAGGTGAGTGACTGGGAAGAGAAAAGTTAAAATGGATATGAGAGTTCAGATTTGGTATTGTGGCCAAAAGCTAGTTATGCTAGATTCTTAAGGTGAATATAAAAACTTCAGTGAATTTAATGCTAAGCGAAGCAAGCCGGCTATGAAACACACGTGTCCCCACTCAATATATACCAACGTCTGTGCTTGTTAGCAGAAATGGAAGGACTCAAAGGTATAATAGTGGGGGAGAGACAACTGTAGATACTAAAGACAATATGGGGGGGAGATAGCGGGTGGGTGGGTGATGGGGGTGGGAGGGAGCAGATCAGGAAAATCAAACAATACATTTAATAGACACAAAAGTGAAAAATTACCTGCTATTAAATATATATTATTAATATCTGATGACTAAGTGCACTGTATTCATGATAGGAAAAACCATTTTGTACACTATAAAGATATACAGTAATTAAATGTAAACTTAAAAAATAATTTTGAAGGATCAGCAGTTAGTGTAATGGCTATGTCGCTGGACTCCCATGTAGTCGCTTGCGGTTCGCGTCCCAGACTCGGTGGCTTAAAACTCATGCCGGGTGCGTGTGCGCGTGTGCCCAAGATCCCAAGAGGAGAATGGAGGAGAAGGGATTGCAGCTTGGCCATCCTCCCTGGGGGGTGATTTCTCGCTTTCTATCTCTCTGTCTCTCTCTGTCTGTCTGGCGAGCACACGTGCTCTATAGCAAAAACCTCTCCAAAAAAAATAACAATAAAAATTTTAAAAATGTAACTTTACTGGCAGGTGGCATGGTGGTTAACTGCACTAGATTCCCACATAGCCGACTGGGGTTCAAGTCCTGGACCTGATAGCTTGTCTTTCTCACTTTCCCCCTCTCTCTCTCATTCTGTCCCTTCTCTGGTCAAATTTAAATAAATAAATAAATAAATAAAGTTAAATAAAATAATTCTTTTTAAAAAATGTAACCTAATGGGGACCAGCAGTTAGCATAATGGCTATGTCGCTGACTCCGATGTAGTCGACCGCAATTTGAGTTCTGGACCTGGTGGCTTAAACTCACACTGAGCATGTGTGTGTGCGTGCCTAAGATCCCAAGAGGAGAGTGGAGGAGAAGGGACTGTGGCATGGCCATCCCCCCGGGGAATAATTTCTTTCTGTCTGTCTTTCTGTCTCTCTATCTCACTCTGTCTTTCTGGCGAGCACACGCGCCCTACAGCAAAAACCTCTCCCCCCAAAAAAAACACAAAAGTAATCTAAAAATCTCTTTAATGAAACACGTAGAGAAGTGGGATAAGGCAGTAGCAAGGACGAAGTAAGGAGGGGTTAAGAGTGTGTGGGGGGGACCAGCAGTTAGCGTAATGGCTATGTCGCTGGACTCCCACGTAGTTGACCACGGTTCACGTCCCCGACCCGGTGGCTTAAAACTGACAGCGGGCATGTGTGCGTGCCTGCCCAAGATCCCAAGAGGAGAATGGAGGAAAAGGGATTGCAGCGTGGCCATACCCCTCTGGGGGGGGGATGGTGATTTCTCGCTTTCGGTCTCTCTGTCTCTCTCTGTCTGGCGAGCGCATGCGCCCTATAGCAAAAACCTCTCAAAAAAAAAAAAAGAGTGTAAAAAAAAGAGTGTGTGGGGAGAGGGAAGGTGGCAGTCAAACTAAGTGGCTATGAAGACGCACACTCTAAAAACCAATAGGAGTGTGATTGAGAGTTGTTGGCGCTTTCGCAGCCTCCGTTTTCCTCTTCTGCTAACAGCATCCAAACGTTCCTAGGAGGCCTGCCTCTGCTCCCACCTCAGCTTCATGGTATCTAGTAATTGATTAGTCACTTAGTAATTGGTTCAGGAATTTGCAGGTGACTCTATTTGTGTCCGTAAGAAACAAGGAGACACTTGCTGAGGCCTCTCTGAGAAAGCAGCTTCGCCCTGGCTCCCAAGGTGCTCTCAGAAGTGACGGTCCCCCCCTCCCTGACGTGAGGATGGGAGTGTGGTCTGGGATAGCTGCAGCCGCGGTGTGCAAGGGTCCAGATGAGAGTCTCCCTGTCCCAGAGAAGAGCGCGGAGGTAACTGAGTCACAGAGAACCCTTCTCGGTCCCTGGAGGACGTCGGGAATCCTTAGCTCAACTTGTCCTCCAGTCACGTGAGTCCAGAGCTTCCTTTTTCTGTAAAGGCCAGTTTGTGCAGAGATCTGGGCTGGTATCATTGTCATACTCCTCAAAAGAACAGGGGGGACACACAGGAAGAGTGCGTCTTTAAGGATAGAAAATTGGTAAGTTATGGACGGAATTAATTTTATCTAAATTATTTGATAGTAGGAGAATTGACTTTATTATTGAAAGTATAAGGAAAAAATAAAGAGAAAAACAATGATAATTTATAAGTGACCCAACAGCCCATGAGATTAAAGCCAAAGGACCCACTTCCGGCCGTGTGTTGTGTTTATTGCTGTTGCTTGCCATAAAGAGCCATGACTGAAAAAACGACATGCAAAACTGAAAAGAAGAATAGGAAAAATCACTGGCAATTGCTTTTAAAATTGAGGGGCCTATCTTCCCAGCCATTTTTGCACATACGCAAATGTATTTTACATGAATGGGAGCTTGATGCATATGTTGTATTACAACCTGAGTTTTACATAGAACAAAATGCAATAGACACTAATCCATGTGATTCATGACGTTTTAACAGTTTCCCACCTATGTTTTTTGGTAAAGAATATCTGCAGGGCTGTAAAAGGCAAGGGTTTAACACCAGAACGCACGCTTATGTCTTGGTTCCGCCCTTTGCTTCTCAAACACTTGCTGGTTTCTCATTTCTGTTTTGCGGTTTAAATAAAAAAATGTCTCTACAGTTCTTAGCACAGTGCCCGGCATGGATAACGAGAGTTTCCATCATTATTTCTTCTGGGGGGTGAGGGGAAAGAAGGTAGAAGCAGGGACCAGCAGTTAGCATAATGGCTATGTCGCTGGACTCCCATGTAGTCGACCGCAGTTCGTCCCAGACCCGGTGGCTTAAAACCCACGCTGGGCGCGTCTGCGTGCGTGCCCAAGATCTCGAGATGAGAATGGAGGAGAGTCCCCTGGGGGGTGATTTCTCGCTTCTGTCTCTCTGGCTGTCTGGCGAGCGCACACGCGCCCTATGGCAAAAACCTCTGGGGGGGGGGCAAAAACCTCGGGGGGGGGGGAGAAGGTAGAGGCAGAGACAGCACCCCTACGGGGTCTCAATCCTGCAACCCACTGGCAGCTTCCACTAGCTATAGCTGGTAAGCATACATATGCTGATGTCTCTGGATTCGAACCCGAACCCAGGGACCTTCCATGCGGGCCAGCCTCACGGAGAGTGGTGTTCTATGGCTGTGCTGTTGCTTGGCCCACCCCCTCATCATTTTTATTTTTTATTTTTTTATTTTTTTTTAGGCTTTTGCCATAGAGCATGTGAGCTCACCGGAGAGACAGAGATGGTGAGAGGGAATGTGAGAAATCACCCCCCAGAGTGATGGCCATGCCACAATCCCTTCTCCTCTGTTCTGTTCTCAATATTTTGGGCATGCATGCACATGCACTGGTGTGATTTTCAAGCTGCCAGATCCAGGACTCGAACTGCAGTTGACCATGTGGGAGACCAGCACTCCAATCACTACACTACCTGTTGGCCTTCCCTTCATCATTTTTAACATTGATCATCTATGCTGCAGGGGCCCAAAGTGAGGCAGAAGAGAAGAGAAGTACTAGTCATGAGTGTAGACCAGAATTAGACCCCATCTACACACAGCAGAAAAATACCAGTGAGAAGGAACAAGAAACACCAGAAATTACCATCTTCCTTCATATAAAAAATATATTACTGATTTGAGAGTCAAATCACTTTTATAGCATACTGATATAGAATTTGAGCTAAGAGATCGTTCCAACAACTAAATTCCTAAGCTCCCTGTTGGATTCCTTGCCACCTTCCACAAATTAAGATGAACAGAAACATGAGAGTGGAGTTTATGGTCTTTTGGAAAAGTGATTTTCTCTGTGTCCTTAGGCAAAATGCCTTCCATTGACACAGGCTCCATCTGCACTCCAGGCAAAACTGCACGTTCTTCTTTTTTTAAATGTGTGTTTTTAAAATACCATTTGGCACCTACCCTACAAAGCTTAAAAATTAGCTTTTGAAAAAAAAATCACCCAAAATGTTGCCTCTCAGATAGAAGCAGACAAATTAGATTCTTGTAAAATGATCCTTAAGAAATATCTTTCAGTCTGTATTCCGACAATCACATTTTTAAAAATACACACGGATTTGCTTTTAAAATTTTAGTCTCCTGATTTCTTTTCCTCTATTAGAAAAGAATCTGAATCATGCAAGTGTATCTGGCATTAAGAAACCCAGTGAATGAAAACTCCTATTTGCATTATTGAAAACGTAGGGAGTCATTATTTACTCTTCAAGATGATTTTCAAAAATAACTCAAAGTAAAATCCCTTTATATAGAAAACCTGACAAGAGAACTAAAAACATGAGTTAAATTTAATAGAGCTTTTCTGAAATGCGTCTACGATGTATAGTAGCGCAGCAATGAACATGAGAAAGGGTTAATATGTCCTCATTGTTCCCAGCAGCTTCTGTATTCTGTAAATATTTTGAGCTAGAAGAGATGCTGATATCTCTAGCACAAGTAGCCCTGCGGTATAAGAAGTTAACCATATCCAGTGCAGGTTGGCAACATGTTAAAAATATGAGTAATTTGTCCTTTAGACTGAAAAATCTTCCTAGGCAGGGGCTGTCTTATTTGTGTTCATATTAGCAATCGTTTCCCTATCATGTATTTATATCCTGAAACTTCCATTCTATGCATTATTCAATAGTGTTGAGTTAAATGAGTAACTTTAAGAGAAAAGGCATAATCCCTATTATACCTTTTTTTTTTAAGAAGCACATGTGCTTGCCAGAGAGACCGAGAGACAGAAAGTTAGAAGTCACCCTCCCAGGTGGGATGGCCATGCCACAATCCCTTCTCCTCCATTCTCCTGTGGGATTTTGGGCACACACGCACATGTGCCTGGAGTGAGTTTTAAGGTGCTGGGTCCAGGACTCAAACTGCAGTCAGCTATGTGGGAGCCCAGTGACATAACCATTAAGCCATCCACTGGTCCCCCTATTACACCCTTTAATATACCAAAATTAATTCCACATGGGTCAAAGATTTACCCACACAACACAAAAGCGCACCCTTCTATTTCAACAACATGCATGACTAAGTTTGTGGAGGTCACTCATGACTCAGAACACCTGAAAGTTTGAATTCAATTTTTAAAAATATTGTTAATGCATAGATAAATGGTCAGGAAATTTTCAAAATCCTCCAGCCAGAATCAACAATAAGAAATAACTAGCACCGAAAGTCCTTATTCCTAGTAACACAAAGCCTTGGATTTATAGGGCCACACAGGAGGCCTGAGGTTGGTAAGGAACTAAAGCAGAATGTGAAGGTAAAGCCTTTGCAAGACCCTGTAAGAATCCGACATGCCAGAGGCGGTTAGCACCAAACTGCATCAGTCCTGGAGCAGTCATGATCTCTGTGCCAACACCGACGATGTATTAATCAGCAGTAACAAATGTTGGGCATCGTTTTTCATCGGTGAAATGGATGGTGTGCCGGACGCTAGCGCGGCTAGGAGAATTGTACAGGTTTTCTCTTATCACTAAGTCAGTAGGAGCAGCTAGTCACTCCACAGCCCAGTAGCTTTCAAAAGGAATCTCAGAGGGTGTTACCTGGCTCCTTCTAGCTATAGAAGCTGTCATAGGAACCTAAAGACTATTACCGAGGCCTGGGACATTGTCACATTTACAGGGTGGGCGGATATTTGTTTTTATGCCTGCTTATCTCTGGCAGAAATTGAGAACTTTGGCCTGAAACCTGCTTTCAATGCAAAGCGGTACCTGGTCAAAAGATTCTGGAGGGGAAAATGCATAGCCTGCTATCTGTAACTGTTACAGGTTACTTAATATGTACCACCAACAATGACTAATAATCTTTGGCACAGCTGTGGTAGCACAGGCTTGATTTCTTGTCCACCCTGAAGGCCAGGCATGGTGCTGTGCACCTGTGCAATCCCACAGACCCAGGAGGCTGAGGCAGGAGGATGACAAGCTTCAAGCTGGCCTAGGCAACAAGGCAAGACCTACCTGATAAAGGGCCAGACATGGTGGGATGAGCCTCAAGTCCCAGGGGTAGGCTAAGGCTGGCTGAACATGACGATGCGACCCTGTCTGAAATCAACAGCGCCATCATCCTTGGAGGATCTCACATTTTTGTGAATGAGGGACTTGAATGAGGGTCACTTGCCGCAGGCAGGTATTTCCATTCCTTTCCGCTCTCCTGTGTGTTTGTTTGCCATGCTGCACATGCACTCACTGGTGTGCCAGAGAGAGACTAACAGTGAGAAATCACCCCCCCCCACCTCCAGTGGGAATGGCCATGCCACAGGCCCTTCTCCTCCACTCTCCTCTCAGGATTTTGGGTACGCATGCGTGTGCACTCGCATGTTCTTTCAAGCCACCAGGTCCAGGACTCAAACCATGCAGTGGGCCATGTGGGATCCAGCTGCTTTAACCACCATGTCACCAGCGGGCCCAACCATCCCATTTTAAAGAAGAGGAAACTGAGAAGGTTTACAGATGTTAAGTCACGTAACTGAGTTCTTAACATTACTAACTGGCAGAACCGGGATTTAAAGGACCGCTCTGCGTGATTGCTCTGCCTTTCTCCCAGTACCGTAACCATCATGGAGTCAGGAAATCCTCTCATCCCTGAAGGCCAGGCATGGTGCTGTGCACCTGTGCAATCCCACAGACCCAGGAGGCTGAGGCAGGAGGATGACAAGCTTCAAGCTGGCCTAGGCAACAAGGCAAGACCTACCTGATAAAGGGCCAGACATGGTGGGATGAGCCTCAAGTCCCAGGGGTAGGCTAAGGCTGGCTGAACATGACGATGCGACCCTGTCTGAAATCAACAGCGCCATCATCCTTGGAGGATCTCACATTTTTGTGAATGAGGGACTTGAATGAGGGTCACTTGCCGCAGGCAGGTATTTCCATTCCTTTCCGCTCTCCTGTGTGTTTGTTTGCCATGCTGCACATGCACTCACTGGTGTGCCAGAGAGAGACTAACAGTGAGAAATCACCCCCCCCCACCTCCAGTGGGAATGGCCATGCCACAGGCCCTTCTCCTCCACTCTCCTCTCAGGATTTTGGGTACGCATGCGTGTGCACTCGCATGTTCTTTCAAGCCACCAGGTCCAGGACTCAAACCATGCAGTGGGCCATGTGGGATCCAGCTGCTTTAACCACCATGTCACCAGCGGGCCCAACCATCCCATTTTAAAGAAGAGGAAACTGAGAAGGTTTACAGATGTTAAGTCACGTAACTGAGTTCTTAACATTAGTAACTGGCAGAACCGGGATTTAAAGGACCGCTCTGCGTGATTGCTCTGCCTTTCTCCCAGTACCGTAACCATCATGGAGTCAGGAAATCCTCTCATCACACTGGACGTGTGCCGTTTGTCACACGCTAGCCTGTGCAGGCAGAGCCAGCTCACAATCCACAGGTGAGTAACAAGCACACCCAGTCCGAGGCTTATCTTTCAAGGACACATTAATCCTATTAAACCTCCTGTCCCCTCCTTGACTTTGGGCTCTTTTCTCCGATGCATGCACAGGAGGTTTTGGTAACAAATAGGTGGTCTTTTCTTAACTGTGTCTGTCTCAAGAAGGAAGACGCAGGTGTTCTGAAATCCTGCTACTTCCCCAAGATGCAGGCAGAAGATCACAGGAAGGGGCCAGGTTGCTAATCTTATTAAAAGACTCCAATTGTTTGAACTCAGATGCTTGACAGCATATGAAGATGCACTGATCGGCTTCCAGCCATGTAATCCAATCCAGATAATGTGCTGCCTAAAAAGGGCTCGCTCAGTCCACACCGGCAGCAGCCCAGGAGGGGAGCTTTCCGGTGAGAGCAGCCAGATGCCCATGCCACTGAGCTCCCGGGCTCCCTCTCTACTAGGTAGGTTGGTTGTGGGATGGTTGTGTCTCCCCATGTCTGGATATTCCGTACAAGTCCACAGGCATGCAATGGGGCATCCGCACTCCCCTCTTAGCACCTGAGCCTCTGCCAGCACCTGTCCAGATGATCCAGAGCTCCCTCCAGGGTGCCTGGTGTCAAGCAGAAAGACCTGCTCACTTTGATAATAAGAATGCCTTCATCTGTTCAGGTTATTACAATAAAATACTATTAACTATGTAACCTGTAAGTAATAGAAAATTATTTCTCACTATTCTGATGACTGGGAAGTCCAAGATCAAGTGATGGCCTGCTTCCTGGGTCATAGATAGTGCCTTCCTTCTGTTCCCTGATAGGGGGAGGATGAGAGTTATTACCTTGGTAAGAGCACTCATTCTATTCATGAGGGCTCCACCCCCAATACCTAATCACCTCCCAATGGACCCTCCTAAAGTTCCCTTTAATGTTAGGTTTCAACATAGGAATTTTGGAAGGACACAAATATTCAGTCCATACCACATAATAATAATAAAACTATCACTTACTAAATGCTTATTATGTATCAGGGACTAAGGTAAGTGCTTTGTATACATTTTTCTATTATAGAAGAGCTTATGACAGTCCTTTGATTGGGATGCTATTATTGTTCCCATTTTACAAGCAAAGAAATTGAGGGTCAGAAAGCTAGGCTGATTTGTCATATCCAGAAATTAAATTTGAGTTTGCTTGACATTTAACCACTCTCTTAACCACTAGTCATGCAGGCAATCAACTCATGACTACAGTTCCTCTGGTTTACTGTTTCTTGTGAAGAGAAGAAATAAATAGAACTCCACTTCTGTCGGGCAGAAAGAGCATAGTATTTGGAGTCAGAGGACCTGGGATCAATCCTGAATCTATTTTTGGCAAGCCATCTGATCTTGAACAGATTAATTTCTCATTGTTTTGTTTCCTTATCTATGAAATGGAAAGGATACAAATACCACCCAGTTATATCATGAATCAGATCAAAGAACAGCTTGATAATATGAACTCCCTCCCTTCCCCATATCACTCAGGTCATTACTGGCTGTGCTAGATTCAGATCTAACTTCCAGTCCTTTCCTCGTTCTTGTTGCCCAGAGAGTGTTTGGGCTCTCTGAAATATACTAGGCCAATCTCTTTGGCTCTTGTTTAGTTTGATACATTGGAGAATCACAGGTGCTTTGATAGCTGATAGACTATTATTAAGTGAAGAAACAAAAGGAAAACCAAAACACAGGCACAAGACACAAAAGGGAGAGGGGAGCTAGACAGTGGCATAGCAGTAAAGTGTGACCCACATGGGAAGATTCCGAGCTTGTGCCCAGAGACCTCCCTGAACACTCTGGGCACATACGTGCCTATCATCCAGGGCCGACTGAAGCTGTAAGTGCATCACAGTATCAAGTCTCTGTTGGCAGTACCTGTTCCTCTGTCTCTATCTGAATCTGTGTGTGTATGTCTGTTTTACTCCTGAGAGAAAGAAAAGAACAGAAAGGGAGGGAAGAAAGGAAGAAAAGAGAAAGAGAGACACAGAGAAAGGAAAAAAGAAACAGGATCTGTTATCAGTCTTTTTTAAATTGACAAAAAGCAGAGGCTCTTTAACACTGGAGCAAATACCTCAAGAGCTTTTGAAAACATTCTTATTTTAGCTCATGGAACTAATTATGTTTATTCAAAAATGTAGATAATGATGTAATAGATCTTAAAAAACTGCCCACTAAGCATGCTCCAGTTGAAAATGGAAAGATGTACTGCTTGGTAAGACAGACCTGCTATAGGACAACTCCACCAACCAGAAAAATCCTCCAAAGACCCCTATCCATTCATTCAACAATTACAGAGGTACCTGCTATCTTCCAGATGCTAAGCATGGTGCTAAGAATATAGGAGTGAACAAAATAATAGAAAACTTTTATGAAGCTCCCACTGTTGGGGGGAAGACACGACAATGAATAAGTTAAGTCGGTCCCTATACGTGGTATAGTGAAGACTGCGAGGAGAAAAACAAACATGGAAATAGCTATAAAACATGGAGTGGGGGATCAAGTCTTTAGATAGGGTGACTTCTGCTCTGGGGAGGTGGCCTTTGAGTTGAGATATGGAAGACATGAGGAAGCTAGCTCTTTTGATACTCAACCTCACAACACCCTAGGAGGAAGGAAAAGGAAACACCTGAAGTGGGAGCATGCCTGGTTTGTTTGGGGATCAGCAAGACAGCGGAGAGACTGAGAGCAGGTACAGTTAGAGGGCTCATAGGGAAGGGGGAGCGTGGATGAGGTAGGTAGGCCAAAGAGAGAGGGTCTTGAGGTCATATCAAGTCGGTGGGGTCATTAGGTCACATCAAGGACTTTGTCTCTCATTCGTGGAAGAAATAAACCAGGAAACATCTTCTGAAGGGTGGGAGCAGACAGCGGTACAGCAGCAGCTCCTGCTCTGTGACACTGGACCACACGCTAAGGGTCACGTCTCGAGGCCGCCATGCACACTCATACTCAGAGTGCATGTCTGTGTGCCCGTGATCCAGGACGGCTGGGACTAAGGGTGGATTTCAGCATGAAGCCTTTTGGGGTGCCTTGCTTTGACCTTTCTCTTCCCCTCTCTCTCATGGAAGAATTAAATAAGTACACTTTTTAAAAAGAACTTTGACTTCTACTTTGTGTTAATATGACTAGATACGTTTACAAGATCAACTCTGGTTGCTCGTTGAGAAGACTATCAAGGGGCAAGGGCAAAAATAGAGCAACCAGTTAGGGAGCAATTTCAATAAGGTAGGCAAGAAATGATGGCAGCCTGGCCCAGAGCGAGGGCAATGGAAGGGATGAGGAGGCCTGGCTGCAGCAGGGTTGACAGGGTTGACGATGTGGGGGCTGAGTGAGGAGACGGATCCTGGGTGACACTGAATGTTCTGCCTGAGCAGTAGAACGATGGAATGATGATGAGATGAATCCTAGACTCTGTAGGGTTGGAGACAGCCCCTCCTCTGCTCTGCCCTAAACATTTTCCCTCTTGTGCTCTGACCCATTTCCAGTTCTCTGACTCACCACTGGTTTCTCTTACCTACAGGCCCCCACACTTGGCGTTCCCTCTTCCTGTAACAATCCTCATCCCCTTAATTCACAAGAGGAGACTTACCTTCAAGCTATGATGGGTAGTGTCCAAAGAATAGATAACTGAATCAATATTTAAATATTTTGGGCAACTCCCCCAAGGGATGCTTTTAGGATACCATGGTGCTGGAAAGGCATTTGGTCAACGCTGAGGGAAGACATGGATTGAAGAGCTACAAGGAGTGAAATGGATGCCATTGTTATTAAAGGATGAGTGGGGAGGGGTGGAGCAGACTACAGAGCTTTTTCCATGTCTCCTTATCAAGACTGTCCTACTCACCCCTCAGATAGTGGGAATTCTGGCTGAGGCCCTCACTGGAAATTGTCTTCAACTATGGAGAACTTTATTATGCAAGGTAACATTCTCTCTCAGGGAGTAGCCTGTGTCCAATGACAGCTTATATGAAGATACACAGACCCAGTTTCTATGATTCCACCTGGGGCAACTGAGAGGCCTTCCTAGAACACACCCTGTGCATGCAACTCAAAATCTGTTTCCATAAAGCTCAACCTAAGACAGGACATCTTTTCAATACACAGAACAATTGTGGACTTTGGTAACTAGGCTCCCTATGCATTTCTCTTAGAAATCTTGTGATGAATTTGGCTGTATAGTGAAGTTATTAACCCAACCATAGTATTAAAAAGTGGAGCCTTGGGACCAACAAATGGCATAATGGTTATGTCGCTGGACTCCTACATAGCCAACTGCAGTTCAAGCCCCAGACCCAGAGTCTTAAAACTCACACTGGATATGTGTATGTGTATGTGCCCAAAATTCTGAGAGGAGAATGGAGAAGAAGGGCTTGCAACATGGTCATTCCAGCAGGGGAGTGATTTCTAACGTTCTGTCTCTCTGTCTGTCCAGCGAGTACACATGCCCTATAGCAAAAATCTTTCTCTCTAAAGGGAAAAAAAAAAAAAATGAAAGGGAGCCTTTGGGGGGGTGATCAGGATTAGATAAGTTCATTGGGGTGGGGCACCCATGACTGAATCCTGATGGATTTCTAAGGAGAGGGACTGAAGCCACACACAGAGACACACAGACACAGAATAAAAGCTCCCACTCTCTCACCGTGTTGGGAGGGAGTTAGCAGGGAGTCCCCACCAACCAGAAAACAGTTGCAGCCTTTTGGCCTTGGACCTTCAAAACCATGAGCTGAATAACCTTTACCCTTTGTAAATTACCCACACTCAGGTATTTCTATTTTTAGCAACAGAGAAAGAACTGAAGCAATCCCGTGTATCTCGGGGACTAAGGGAGCCATGAGGCTTCGGAAAGCAGGCCAGCTATGAAGCCGAGGCCCTGACAATCGGGAATGTTCATTAGGGAAAGTATGCAGTATAATTCATAGAAGATTATTCTATCTGGAGACAAACAGATGGCTCTGAAGCCAAATTCGGGACTCTAATTCAACAGAGAGATTCTGCTGATGTCACCAGCACTTGAGCTGTGTGTTCCAGTGTGGGCTTTTTAAGGGTTTGGGTTGTCTTTTTTATTTTTTCTTTCCACAAACAGCCATAGAGCCTCGAGAGTTAATTCAGCCCTGTAGTCACTCCAAAGCCATCTGTTGTTCAAATTAAAATACATATTTTTAACTTTAACCTTTCAATCTCTAAAGTTTTAAACCTTTGCGATAGAAACAGTCATTTTGCAACAGCTTTTCAGCTTCCTGATTCAGTGACATCAATGAAAGGGGAATGTCAGTTTGGGGACGTCAGTAGGGAACGTTGGCAGGGCTCTCGGCAGAGGGACGTGAAGAATTTATCAGGTTATTTTCTCTCACATGACACGGTAACGTGCTATGCTCTCGTGCGTTTGAGTTCATCGAAACCCTGAATAGACTTCATGAGGGACAATTTAGGGATTCACATTTCTTCTGAGACATGAATAAGTAAGGAGAGAGCTGGAAAAAATATTGCAGAATGTAGGCCCCTGTGTTCGTCCTATTAATCTGTTGGCATCTTCTAGTATGGAAGCCAAAATAAAATATAACCAAAATGCTAATTTCTTTGTGAATGATTTTTTTTTCCTCTTTGAAAAGTCATGCACATTCATTGCAGAAAATATGGGAAAATGTAGAAAACTACAAAGATACTTACCCTGCTGTCTAGAGAGAAGTGTTTTTAACATCTTTGTGTATTACATTCCTGTTTTTAAAGGTTAATTTAAATACCTCCTGAAGGTAGCGATCAGGCCATTAAAATCTATGATGTGTTATCCTTGATATTTGAAGATGCCATCGCTAATCTGTAGTGAGAAGGGCATATGTTTGGAATCTCCTTTGCCTCATTTCTTCCCAACAGAATTCATGATTTTTCTGGTACCATCCACCTTACCTGTGACAAGTGAATACATTTGTAAAAACTATTTTAAACTATATAAATTAAAATGATACATTGCCATTCTCAGTTCAGTTAAAGTCAACATTTTTTTTTAATAGTAACTACTATGTATTCTGTGTTGGGACACATAAACTATTACTGTAAGGATGGGGTGGAGAGGGAAATATAAGTGGGAACACTACTATGCCATTCTTGCTCACATGTCTTCATTCATACAACAGACATTCACTGGGGGCCAGCAGGTGGCATGGTGCTTAGGGCACTAGACTTCCACGTGGCTGACTGTAGTTCAAGCCTAGAGCCTGAAAATCAGGCCAGGAGGTCAGCAGAAGGCATAGTGGTTACATGGCTGAACTCTCACATGGCTGACCACAGCTTAAGTTCTGGACACAGTGGCTTGAAAATCAAGCCCAGTGTGTGTGCATGTGTGCCCAAGATTCTGGGAGGAGAAGGGATTGCGGTGTGACCATTCCCCCTGGAGAGTGATTTCTCACCTTCCTTCTTACTGTGTCTGTCTCTCCAGTGAGTGCACATGGCCTAGAGCAAACACTCTAAAAAAAAAAAAGAGAGAGAGAGAGAGAGAAGAGAAAAAAGAAGAGAGGAGAGGAGAGGAAGAAGAGAAGAGGAGAGAAGAGGAAAGAAGAGGAGAGAAGAGAAGAAAAGAGAAAAGAAAAAAGACGAAAAAGGGAAGAAAGAAAGAAAGAAAGAAAGAAAGAAAGAAAGAAAGAAAGAAAGAAAGAAAGAAAGAAAGAAAAAGAAAATCACACCAGGAGCTTGTGCATGTGAGTTGAAAATCCTGAGAGGAGACTGGAGAAGGGATTGCATGGCCATCCCCTTTGGGGGTTGATTTCTCACCTTTCCTCTCTGTGTCTCTCTGTCTCTCTCCAACAAGCACATCTCTCTCTCTCTCTCTCTCTCTCTCTCTCTCTCTTACTCTCTCAAGCAAGCACATGCACCCTAGTGCAAAAAAAAAAAAAAAAAAAAACTTAAACAAAAACCCACACATTTATTGACCACCTTCTGTATGTTGGCCACCTTCTCAGCTTTGGCAATACAGTGAAGGACAGTAGGGACAAGGTCCCCACCTTCATGGACCTTACCATCTAATGGAGTATGTAAACCAAAAATAGAACAGGGAGAGAGAGATTATTTTATATAGTATGTATTAATCATGTTATTTTGATATTTGTATATCTTAAAACTCTTGCTCTGGTAGGACCAGCAGGTGATGTGGTGGTTGAAGTGCTATATCCCGCACAGCTGACTGTGGTTTGAGTCCTGGATCTGGTAGCTTGAAAAACACTCCAGATGCTTGTTTTTGCGTGCCCAAAATCCTGAGAGGAAAGTGGAGGAGAAGGTACTGAGTCATGGCCCTCCCTCTTTTCCATTTTCCTCTCCATCTCTCTCTCTCTCTCTCTCTTGCTCTTTTTCTCTGTTTAGCACACATGCTCCACAGCAAAACCAAAAAAAAAAAAAAAAATCTTGCTTGCCAAAAAGACACTGCCACTCTAGTCCTTCGAAATAGCAAAGTATTCAGTATTTTTTTATGCCAACCAGTGCTTAGTCTGTACCTTCGACCACCCCTTTTATGTAACCCTAACACACCAAGTCAATATCCTCCCTGATCTGAATCGTCCTACAGCCAGTTTTCAGGCAACTGGAGACCATGAATAGAGCCCAAACCCATCAAAATTTTAAAGCTTCGCCAATCTTGGTGTTCATTCCTGCCTTGCCTTTCCCATGGAATCCTCAAGAAAGTGGAGCCAGCAGGTAGTGTGGTGGTTGGGGCGCTGGACTCCCACATGGTGACAGCGCTTTGAGTTCCAGGGCTGGCAGCTTGCTTTCTCACTTTCCCTCTCTTGGTCTATCTCGCTCTGGTCAAATTAAAAGACAATAATAATAAATTAAATTAAACAAATAATTCTTAAAAACAAAAATGTCTCTAACCTACATATCCCTCTTTCCTGTTTCTGCCTTCCACCAAGAGCTGGTGCCTCTTCTGTGACCTGTGTGGTGTGGTGTTTCCTTCCTCTTGGAAAATTAAGTAATTAGTTGATGTATGAAAGACATCAGTCCCTCCGTGTTCTCACTCAGCCACCTCCATAAAATAAATCATGGCAACATAGCATTCTGGCTCATGAAGGCAATAAAAAGAGGGGTTTATCGAAGGGGTGCTACCTCAGAGCAGTGGTAAGGAAGTGCTTCTCAAAGCAGGTGGTATTTTGTCTGGGATCTGTATGATGGAAGCCAGCCACATAAAGAATATTTTAAGCAAAAGTCAAAGCAAGTGCCAGTGTCCTGAGGCAGGACTACCTTGGCCTGATCCATGCACAAAAAGACCAGGATGGCTGAAGCAGAGTGCACTGAGGCAGAGAGGGACAGGAAGAGGTGGAAGAGGTGGCGGGAGCAAAGTTTATAGGCCTTAAAACAGAGTGGACCAAACACCTGAGCAAATCAGCATACTAATGCAGTATACACAGTATGAAATATGTACACGTTGCTCAATGCTGCTGCAGAGGCAACACCAGTGAGTCCAAAGTTCAGATCTCTGGTCCAGCACCAGGAATTGCAGCTCAGCAGTGGAAGTGACACTTCTGGATAGGTATATTTTATAGCACTGCTTAAATCATACTCTGGCTTTAGACTTGTTTCCTGTAATGGGGGTCTTCCTAAATTGAAGGAGGACTACTTCGTCCTAAAGGATTGAGTGACATTATAAATGTTAATGTGTACACAATAAAGGCAAAAGAATAAAACAGGTACAAGATGCATGTCCTTTTATGGTTTCTGGGTGGAGTCTATGGGATTAGTGAGCAGGGAGCGGGAAGAAGGCGTTCTCCTTATGGAGTTCTTCCTGAAGCCCAGTTTACTGACTGTTGGATTCAGAGTCTGCACAGGAATCCTGATTCTCAAGCGGGGCCAGAGTTTTGATGAGCGTAAGAAATAGATGGCCTGGTCTTGCCAGCTTTCTAAAGTCAGATGCAAGAAGACACGTCCTTTTTTTGGTCGAGTGTAACATAATTGTGTTTTCATTAGCTTGCTAAATCCATAAGAATATTTAATTTCTGGGTTCAGAAAACAGGCTCCAGGCATTATACGGAAAGAATTTTTGAAAGTTTCTTTTTTCCCATAATGCAAAATATTTTCTCTGAGCAAAGCTTGGGCTGCAACTTATCCAAATGAAAGGGTGTGGGTGGAGAATAGCTTATTGACAATGATAATACGAATTGAGCTTTAACGTAGGGCTGTACAATTTAGTACTTGTATGATTATTTTAACCCTGTTCTGTGGTTGCTATTATTGTCACCAGTTTATGGATGAAGAAACTGAGGCTCAGAGAATTTACTCTCCCAAGGTCTAACAGGAAGTGTGGGCCTAGATGGTGGTGGGCCCTGTGCTCTCCAGGGGGTTGTTTGTCTCCAGTCAGCAGCACTCTCCCCCAGCACGGTTTCACCATCTCCAGGATGGGGTGGGTGTGCCCCACTTTGCATGATTGTCAGGAGCAGAGGCTACAAATCATCCTGAGCAAAGGACTGCACAGAATATGATTTTCAAATAAGAAAATAAAAGGGAGCCACACGCTGGGCTGCACCCCACACTCACAGGCCTGACAGCAAAGCGAAATCTTTCCTGGCACTGACTCCACAGCAACGCCTAGTGAGCTCTCCCTTTTAGAGAACTGAGTGCGACGGACATTTCGAGGTAAAGAAGTTTCCCATTTAGCAGAGAATGTAGTATTTCTAAGTGCTTATGCCAAGCCTGGACCAATGATACAATGTAATATATTGCTCTATAAAACATTCTCTCTACAATATATCCCTTACACAATTCCTCCAATATATTCAAGACAGTAGTAATTGTCTATTCAATGTTGATTATGTAGATATTTGTATTTATTCTACACTGTATTTCAAAAAGGGTATGAGGCGCCTTAAAATATGCAAACAATTTAACATTATAAAAAAAGATTATAGGGACTAGCAATTAGTCTAATGGCTATGTTGCTGGACTCCCATGTAGTCGACTGTGGTTTGAGTCCCAGACCAGGTAGCTTAAACTCACACTGGGCACGTGTGCGTGCGTGCTCAAGATCCTGAGAGGAAAATGGAGGAGAAGGGATTGTGGCGTGGCCATTCACCCTGGACGGTGATTTCTCTCTTTCTGTCTCTCTGTCTCTCTCTTTCTTTCTGGCGAGCACATGCGCCCTATAGCAAAAACCTCTCCAAAACAAAACAAAACAAACAAATAAAAAAGATTATAAATAAGTTTTTACATAATGCAAATATAGGCTTGGAAGTAAAATGGAAACAGCGAGGTCATGGTAGTAGACATATGGCTTCGACGTCTTCACTCCTTTTTAGAACTCACGTGCATTAACCCATTTGATCCTTAACACAACACTGTGAAGAGGGAAGTCTTGGTGTTATTAACATAATGTCACAGATGAGGAAACTAAGGTTCAACAAGCTTAAAAGATGTTCTCAAGGTGACAGGACTGGTCAAAAGTAGACTGGGACCAGATCTAAGGCGTCCTAAGCATTAACCCAGAGCTCAGTGAACTCTGATGCGCAGGATGCCAAGGGGGGAAGTAGGGATGTAATTCTTTTGACATGAATTGCAAGCTGAAATAATGATATTTTGGAAATGGAAGGGTAAATGAAACATACTATTAATTTTTTTTAAATGCAAACCACAGACGAGGAATCATAAAAGCAGGTAACTTTGAGAAGGCCAACAGGACACGCACATGTGAAATGGGGACTGTGTTTATAGTAGGGATAAAGTATGAATGAGGCTACAAGGAGACAATGCACCTAGCCGAGGGCCTTTAGTTTTGTTTTTTTTTTGTTGTTGTTGTTTTGAGAGGTTTTTGCTATAGGGCACGTGCGCTCACCAGACAGACAGAGAGAGACAGAGAGACAGAAAGCGAGAAATCACCCCCCCAGGGGGGATGGTCACGCTGCAATCCCTTCTCCTCCATTCTCCTCTAGGGATCTTGGGCACACGCACCCGGCGTGAGTGTTAAGCCACCGGGTCCGGGATGCGAACCACGGTCGACTACGTGGGAGTCCAGCGACATAGCCATTACACTAACTACTGGTTCCCCCTTTAGGTTAAATTTTTAAGAAGCTCCAGCTAACCGAAGATAACATGCCCTCAGTCTCAAGGACCTGGAGGCAACAGTAGTGATGCATGGAATGCCACACATTTACTAGGAGGCTAAATGGAACCTGAGCTCTTCAGTGGCCAAGGTGAAAATAGAAATTAAGCCAGCTGCATAATTCACAGGGTAGTGAGATAAAAACCAAGCAGTTAGTCAGAACCATGCGTGCTGCTGATGCCGACATGGGAAAGACATGTCCACTGAAGGTCTCATGAAGAACACTGCAATGTCATAGCAACCTCCTTTGAGATTGGGACAGGTCTCATCAGATTTTTCCATCGGACAGTGTCAATAGGTCTTTTAGAGGCCAGTGGTCCAGTGGGATTCAGAATAGTATTGAGTGTCGTTAGCATTCCAAGGAGAGGTTATCGATAGGGGAAGGCTTTCTGAAAGCAATGGGAAACTTGGTGAAAGGCAGGATTTAGATTCCTGTCTGAGATATGGTAGGTGTTCATTGAGTATTTGTTGTATGCGTGAGTGGGTAGATGCCTTAGCCTGCTCAGGTTGCTATAATAAAATACCTTAGACTGGAAAATTCATGAACAAAGGAAATGTATTGCTCATGGTTCTAGGGATTGGGAAGTCCAAGATGAAGACATCAGCAAACTCAGTGCCTGGTGAGGGGTAATTCTCTGCTCATGGATGGTGCCTTCTAACTGTGTCCTCCATGGCAGGAGGGGCAGGGAACACACGCAAGTCTCTTTCAGGACATTAATCCATTCACAAGGGAGGAGCCCTCATGACTTAATCAGAGACTCCTTCTATTACTGCCACCACATTGGGCAAGATAAGGCAAAGGCAGGGTGAAGGTGAGACTCTGAAGCAGGAAACTTGAGGTTTAGCAGGACTGCAGCCATTTTGAAATTTAAAAAGGTCTCTAAGGAGAACCATCTGACCAAGTGCTGAGTCATGGGGAGGTCTGTTTGAGGTCAGACGAGAAACCAGGAGTGGGTATCTGAAGAAAAACAAAAACCAGGATCATTGCTCAGGGGAAAATGATTGTCTTTGACTAGTTGCAGTGAGGAGTGATTTGCACCTGCTTGTGTCTCTAAATACTGAGCACATGCTGAGCTTGTTGAGACAGTTTGGCGGTGCTTGCTTGCTGGCTTTCTCCCTGTAACCCAGCCATAGAAATAAATGTTCTTCTTCGGCTGCTGCCTCTTGTTTCATTGACCATACGTAGAAGCAGTTGGACTTAATTGACTAGCTCTATACCTCTATGGTGGACAGGTGAGTGTGCTGCCCAGAACCCCTTTGAAGGGCCATGTTTCCCCAGACGCTGGCCACTTGGTAATCAGACAAGCCTTCTGCTATCACTGTTTCAGGATCTGCCTCAGATGTGGAAGCTGCCTTGCCCAAGAACATGCCCTTCCCTGGGCATCCTACATCCAGTAAGTTATCACTATGGAAATGTGAAGGCCAGGCCCTCTCAGCACATGAAGGACGATTTTCATGAGGTAAGTACACCCCAGAGGTTTCTATGGGGTTGGCCAAGGCTTTGTTAGACACGCATTGAGTTCAATTCTCCCCTCTGTCCAGTCTTGCTTTCTCTCCCTCTTGTCCATGGGTATTGCACACTCTAAATGCCATTTCAGGATCCGCCTCTAAAGAACCCAACCTTCAACAGCCTGAGCCACGTGTAGGAGACTCATGTGCCAACAGGGTGCTCTCGTTCTGTGTTTCATCTCTCCTTTTCTCTGTATCTTTGCTTCTATCTATCCCATATCACCAAATACTAGGAAACCTGAGCGTGACGAGTTCCTGGTAGCAGTAGCCATGTAAATAGACTGTTATTGCTTCATTTCTGATTTAAATCCCTGGCAAGAATAATCTAGCCCAACTAGGATCAGGACCTCCCCCCTCCCCACCCCTAATAAATCACCTCTGGCCTAAATGTCAAGGCATTAGAATCAGCCAAGCTTGGGTCAAAAACTGTTTCTTAGGAATGGAATCATATAAAAAATGAACATAGGCTGCCGTAGGATCCATGAGGTCTGGGGGAGGGTTGCTGGGCAGGAAAAAAAATATTCTCTACATTTGGAGAGTAGTAGCAGTTGCCTTTGAAAGATTAATTTGAGATTTTGAATTTCATATGTAAAAGATAAAACGTGTTTATTTAGTTCATTGAGTTTCAAGCCAATGCTTAAAGCAATAGGACTTGTTTTCAAGCAAAATTTACAGAGGAATACCGATATAATAAGCAGATGAAAACAGAGCTCTGTTGACTTGAGAGGAAAGAGAAGGCCCAGAATGCAGCCTCTTTGCTTGTTGTTTTTCTAATTCCATTTCCCAGCAACCAGTGAGTCATCTTGTCCATTCGTTCAACAAATATTCATTGGATACTTACTCTGCTTCATGCATTGCATTAGGTGCTGGAAAGACAATGGTTGAGTAAAGTAAAAATTTCTATTTCTGGAGCATATGTGTGTGTGTGTGTGTGTGTGTGTGTGTGTGTGTGTGTGTGTGTGTGTGTGTGTGTGTGTGTGTGTGTGTGTGTGTGTGTGTGTGTGTGTGTGTGTGTGTGTGTGTGTGTGTGTGTGTGTGTGTGTGTGTGTGTGTGTGTGTGTGTGTGTGTGTGTGCGCGCACGCGCGCATAGTCCCAGAACTCAGTTTGGAAACCACTATTCCAGGCAATGGGAGAGGGGGGTTTAGGGAGAAGGAGAATAAAGGATTGGGATATAAGAGTGATCTTTAGAAACACTGACCTAGTGGCTTTAGGTATTGATTTGGGGACAACTGGTCACGTTGATGTCAGTCCTCCTCACTGAATGACTGAGTTCCATTCCCATGACTAGGCCATTAAGTGAATTGGTGGATAAGTGAGGACTTTAAAGGCAGTTGTGTTGCGGTGCATCATGGCGCCATAAGGTATGTATTTTTCATGAGATAACTAGCAGCACTGTGGTAGAATAATGTTATTCTGCCTACAAAAAAAACCATACATTAATTATAAGAACCAGAAAGTCATAAGAGATGCCACAACAACACAATAACGTAGACCCAATGTAATCATTTTGACTCATTCTGAATACTACTATGAGTGCATAGTAAAGTACGGCTTTATAAACAGAATGTGTCGTCTTGCATGATTGTGAATGCTTCAGTAAGTGAATACGAACTGACTGTGAGAATGAGACTGCAAAAGAGAGTTCTCCGTGCTGGAGAACTGGTCCTAAGTCCAAGCAGTGTTAAACAGTTATGTTGCTAAATGAGGAGTGTAATTAGAAGTCCATTTCAACAGCCATGACTTGAAATGTGAGGTTTAAACTAGAGAAAAGGCAGAGGAAATGAAAAGGAAATATGGATACAAGCAATGTAATGTAAGAAAAATGGATGAGTCTTGGTGACAACCTCTTACTGGATCTGGCTAGTGTCTATTCATGCATGTGATATTAAAACAATCCATGTACACTGTAAGTACTAGAAGCCTCCCCTCACTTTTCTTGCTCCATCAAATGTATAATACATTCCAATTCTCGTCACTGCACTTGGGTATTAATCATTCATATATTCTTGACAGCCCATTTCAGAATCATTCTTTCAGCATCCTCACCATGTACCCAGGTTCCTCACGGTTCCAAGTACAAGACTCTCTCCTGGCTGATAGCAACCCATGCATTCCTTGTGTCCTCCTGGTATACAAGTGTAATCAATATTCAATTCCTGAAAAATTACAGTTCAACTAATATAACATATTCCTCCAGCCAATGGATCATTCTGTAGCTTTGGGGAGACTTATTTGGTATGATGCAAAGACAGTAATATTCCTTTCACATGTTTTTAAGTTCATATATAGTTCAATATGTGATTATATGCAATAAGGTGCATTTTTCTGGCCTTCATAATAATTCAGTAGATTTTTTTTTCAGTTTCCATTATGTCATTCTTTCATAAGAGAGAGAGAAAGAGAGAGACCTTTGACAGGATCTCACCATGCCATGACCCTTCCTCCAGCCTCCCAGCCACCGGGGACCTAGGCATGTGTGGCAGCACCTAATCTGGTCACTGTGATAGTTTTGGTTGTCAACTTGACGGCATTAAAGAATACCTAGAAAAAGCATTATTCTAGGTGTGTCCATGGGAGTGTTTCCAGAAGGGATTAGCATGGGGGAAGATCGGGCCCCAAGGTGGGCAGATCCCTTCTGATCAACAGTGGGCCAGGAGAAAAGTAAATACAGAAGGCAGATGGGTCTCTTTAGAAACAGCAAGAGAGCCAGCTTCTGTGGTTGTAGACATCGGAACTCAAGACTCTTCTGTCTTTGGACTCCAGGATATACCCACAGCTGCTGGATTCTCAGACTTTCAACTTCAGACTGTGAATTATAGAATTAGCTTTCTCACCCCTGACGCCTTTGGACTTGAACTGCCCATGTTCCCAGAATCCCAGGATTTCCAGCTTCCAGACCACCCTTTGTAGGACTTCTCAGCTGCCATAATTGTGAGCTGATCCCCCTAGTAAAGCCTCTCTTGTGTATCTACACAAATCTGTTGGTTTTGTCTCCCTAGAGAACCATGACAAATACATTCAGGTTGACCTAGGATCTGAACCCAGGTAATCCACGTGGTTCCAGTACCACATGGCACACTCTACAACTGGAACCATACAAGAAAGATCAACAGCACAATTTTTAAAAAGTTTAAAAACCGCTAATGACACTTCCCCCAACCTTGGCCCTGGATTTTAAATATTCATTCCCATGTAGGCCTACAAGTGCCCACTTCATCTTTACAATGTGCTTTGGACCATCCAGGGCCACCCATAGGTACTCGTGTTAACCCCTTTCCTCATACTCACGGAAGATATTACTAATTAATTCTTACACACATGGCCTCTGAGTCCAGATGAAGTCTCATAATCTATTTCAACACAGCCCTCTAAGCCAGCAGTCCCCAATCTTCCTGGCAGCAGTGGGGAGTGGCCTTCTGGAAGGCAATTCCTCCATGTACAGGGGTTGGTAGGGTACTCATTGGTCCCAGAATGACCCAACTACACCACATCCACTATACACCCCATTTCCACCACAACCACATCACGATATATAGTGAAAGAATCATGCAACAGCAGGGCTTACGCTCCCATAAGAATCCGATACCACTGCTGATCCGACAGCCGAGCCTGGCCCGAAAGGCAAACACTGGGGCATGGTTGCAAGCACATCCAAAGCCTTGCTCACTCGCCCGCAGCCCACCTTCTCCTGCACAGTCCAGTGGACCAGCACCAGTCCATGGCCTGGTCCCCAGCAGGCCCCAGGACAGCACTGGTTCACAGCCTGGGGGTTGGAGACCCCTGCTCTAGGCTATGATCAATCGATCATTAACATTAGCATGAAATCCTCTTGCTATCCAGCCCTGGTGACATCCCTCGGCAAGGGAAGTACACAGAACTGAATACCAGGCTCGAATACCCGACCTAGACCAGATATTACAGCCTGGTCTGAGGACTCGGAACTCTATTACCGCTTCCTTCTGCAGATGCCCCATTGCCTGGCCTGCTCTTGCCGATAATAGGTGGAGTGGGCACACTGGCAGGAGAGTCTATATCTTCCCTCCACTATCTACCATGCCTTTCTCCAATGGAGGGAACTCCTAAACGAAGTGGTTCATTTCAAGGCAGGGGCACAGCAGAAATGAGATGAATCCAGAACTTATTGTGGTGACAGAAAGTAAAAGAAAATCTACAGATAAGATGAGAACATGTCGAAGAAATAGGAGTCACCCTAAAGTGTGGTCAAAGCTGGAACAATGTGCACAAAAGAAATGGTATTAAAAGATTGTAATCCGGGGACCAGCAGATGGCATAATGGTTACATTACTGGACTCCCACGTAGTTGACTGTGGTTCAAGGCCCAGACCCAGGGGATTGTGGCACAGCCAACCCTCCTGGGAGGTGTGTGTGTGTGTGGGGGGGGGTGATTTCTCACTTATCGTCTCTCTGGTGAGCACACGCACCCTATAGCAAAAAGCTCTCTCTAAAAAACAGGAAGAAAAGAAAGATTGTAACACAGAGAATAGAAGAGGGTAAATATCTGTGAGCCTGTGGAGATATAATAAATAAATAAGTGGAGGAAGCGGCAGCTCTTTCCCGCAATGAATTCCTACTGATGAACAGAAGGAAAGAGGGAATGAGAATCATCATCAGGCAGACGTCACAGAAGTAACTCACAAACTCCACCGATGGATGCTAAAATTAGTTGGCCAAAGTCTGAGAAGGAATAAGATTTGCATAGTCTGGAAGTATCTCTCCCAAGGTTCTTGTCAATTACAAAGGGAAGAGTAAGAAAATGATTTTACAATGACAAATGGTACCTGGTCAGACACCATCTTGACCAGCTGATTGAGGTACACCTCACCAGCAATCAGACATGCCAACCTCATGAACCCCTTGCTATGATACACGCAGAAAGCTACAAGAGCATTTTTGTAATATCACTGCCCGAAACACACAGCCTGGACCTAATCACGAGAAAACATCAGACATGCTGAATTTAGTAACACTCTACAAAGTAACTGAGTATTACCATAAGAAAATGCTCAGATGACAAAGACCGAGGAGCTGTAATGTACTGGAAGACACTACAGAGAAATAGGAAATAAAGACAACATGGGACTGAATAAGGACATTAATGGAAACACGGCTGAAATTCAAACAAGGCCTGGGGTTTACTTGCCGGTATTATACAACGTTGATATCCTGTTCTTGATCATTAGATTATGGTTACGTAAGATGTTAACCTTAAGGGACGTGGAGTAAGGGAGATCAGGGAATTCTGTATTACTTTTGCAACTATTCTGTGAGTCTAAAATGGTTTAAAATTTTTAAAAGTCTTTCTTTTTTTAATTCCTTTTTATTTTAATTTACATTTAATCACACAGATCTTTACAGTACACAACATTGCTTTTTCCAGCATGAATACCATGCATGAGTAAAGACATTACTATATACAGTATCATCAGCAAATAGCTTTTCATTTTTTGTCAATTAAAGGTACTTTTGTCCTTTCTTTTCTTCCCCTGTTGCCCTCCCTCCGTAACCCACCCTCATATTATCCCTATCTTTTTTCTTTTTAAATTTTATTTGTTATCATAATCCTTTTTTTCATATATCACCCCTATCTTTACTATCTCTGGTATCTACTGTTGCCCTCCCTGCTCCTATGCCTTCCAAACCTTCAGTTTCTGTTGAAGGGTTCAGACAATCAGTATATATTGAGTGGGGACAAACAGAGTCTTTCTTAAAAGACCCCAATGGGAGGTAGAGGAGGCCTTTGAGCTTATGATGCCAGGAACCTCAGCAGGGCAGGTATTTCAGCTTCTCAAAGTCTGGCCTTTCGTGCCTGTGTTCACACAGAGAGCTTCAGCCTGGACCTGCCAGGCTGAGGACAGGATAATTACTGAGCTCTCAGGTTCCCGTTTACCATTCAGCTTCCTCACTGTCCTTGAATAATAAGAAGTAATAATAATGACTCTTGGAGTCAGCTACTAATGCATAATGAATGGCCATCTGACCTGAGCCAACATCTCCCTGTAGAAAGATTTTCTGAGGAAATGTGAAGAATATGAGGAGATTTCAACAAGTTCATGGACAAATGGAATTAAAGTTTGAGTTTATTTGGGTGCAAAAAAATAAAATTTTAATCCATGCATTTTTTTCACAATGTGCATTTTCCTTGAACTTTTTGAAAACACCTGTTACTCCCTGCATGCTTAGCCTGCTTCTTTTTTTCCTAAGTAAAAAAGTGTATATTGCAGCACTATTTATAATAACTAGTGTGTGAGGGAAAGTTTAATGTTTAAAACTGGAGAATTGGTTAATACCTATGGCACATCCATATGCTGGAATGCCAAAAAGCAATTCAAAATAATGTAATTGTGGGACCAGCAGATGGCATAATGGTTACGTCGCTGGACTCCCATGTAGTCAACCACAATTCGAGTCCCAAGCCTGCAGGCTTAAAACACGCTGGGCGTGTGTGCATGTGTGTCCAAGATCCCAAGAGGAGAATGGAGGAGAAAGGACTAAGGTGTGGCCATCACCCCTGATGGGTGATTTCTTGCTTTCTGTCTTTCTGGTGAGCACACTCTCTCTAGAGTAAAAATATCTCTCTCTAAAAAAAAATGTAATTGGGCTATCCCTATAGCTCAGTGGTTAAGGGAGCCAGATCTCACATGCCCAACTTGTTCGAATCTCAACTCCAGCAGCTTGAAAAACACATGGGGTGCATACGCACCTGTACCCAAAACCCTGATGATATGGGAGAGTGGGGGGAAAGGACTTTGTTGTGACCATGCCCGGCACTGGGAGATTCTTCATCTCCCTTCCTCTCTCTCTCTTGTGAATGCACATGTTCTCTGACAATTAAAAATAATATTGTAATTACTTAATGATCTCCCATATCATGTTCCCAAAAGGTATAGATATACATATATACACATACACACGCGTGTGAATATATAATCTATTAATCTACTTATAGATAGCAAGACTGAGAGAGAATTTGAAAAACTATTCTCTAAACTGTTAACAGAATTACTACTTATTGTGAACATAGATCCTTTTCTAACTAACAAAAATATTACTTTTTAAGGAATTATTTATTTTAATTTTATTTATTATTATTTTAAAATTTTCTATAGGGCTTGTGTGCTCAGCAAACTGAGAGAGAGAAAGTGAGAAAACAAGCCCGCAGGTCTAGGACTTGAACCACAGTTGCACATGTGGGAGACCAGTGCCTTAACCACCATGCTACCTGCTGGTCCCCCCCCCCCCAAATTTTATTTTAAAAATAAAGCAAGGAAACTTCTGGCTTTAAAATGGTGAAGACATGTCTTCCTTCTCTTCTCAAAGTCACCCTTTAACAACAAGCAATGCAAACTGTCTCTTTTTTTTTCCCTTAACTTTATTTATTTATTTATTTAAATTTGACCAGAGACAGAATGTAAGAAAGCAAGCTGCCAGGTCTGGGACTTGAACTGCGGTCGGCCAAGGGGGAGTCCAGCGCTTTTAACCACCAAGCCATCTGCTGGCCCCCCTGCAAACTATCTTTGACGAAAGTAGGAAACAGCTATAAATCTGAACCGTGGTATGTGAGGAGGAGCCAGACCCATATGAAGACCACTAGGGAGATCTACAGGAAAACAAAGCCAAGACCAACCTGAAATGCAGAGCTGAAACGAAGCCTGCAGAGCACACACTCTCCTAAGAAGTGGGAGAACGCCACCAGTTCCTCGTCTACACAACAACACTGGAACACGAGGCTCTCAGTAGAAGCTTCTTTAGAGCTCATTGGGCACCTCTGAGAAGTAGGGAGGCCGGGGTGGAGAGCAGAGCCATGACATCACAGGGGTCAGTTGGTGAAACAGGTCAGGGTGGAGGAAGACCCTGACTCAGAGCTGACAACTTTGGTTAGCAGTGAAAGCATAAAGGCCAAGTCACCCTCATGCACACCCACACACCTACACTCACACGGTGCTGTGTTATAAGAAGCTTTATTACTGTATCAGCTAGGAGAAAACTATATAACAGAAAACCCCGAAAGCTTTCACACACTAGATGATTATTTTTCTGTCACTGCAAAGAATTTCAAGAATAAGATTTGTATGCTGGTTGCATGGTATCAGAAGAGAATCAGACTTTTAACTCTGCTCTACTATGCTCTGAGCAAGGCTTCCCTCTTCAAGGTCACTTCATGGTTTTAGATGATTTCTTTTGTTCATCATTACATTTATAGTCCAGGCTACAGGAATGAGGAAGAAGGCTCCATCTCTTCCTTCTTTTAAAAAGCTTATCAGAAGTCACATTCAACACTCTCCGTATATATTCCTGGACAGAGTTTAGCCCTGTGGCCAACACCAACAATAATAGAAGGAAAGCTGGGAAGGTTAGAGTTTTTGCTGGGCACAATGAATAGAACCTGGTTTCTGTTATTGCAGAAGGGACACAGGGATGGACAGTGCAGTTAGCAGTCTTGGCCACAACCAGGAACCAGAGAGAATTCCTTGTAAACCCTGCTCTGTCTCCTGCGAATAGCTCGAGTGAGAAAGAACCTAACTCATTCAAAGATATGGAATGATTAGAAAAGAACCAGTACTTGAACTATATAAAGATATTAGAAGAAAAAGAAAGAAACAGAAAATGAAAATGGCAGATGAGGAAAGAATATTTACTAAAGAAAAATGTTGCTCTCAGGCAGATAAAATTGGGATTAAGTATCTTGCCATATACTCTCAGAATTTAAGAAAACTTTTAACAATCTCAAAGCAGAGATGTAAAAGCCAGGGA
>NW_006160067.1:1826204-1830619 GCF_000334495.1 Tupaia belangeri chinensis
GACTCAATATTACTGAAAATACTGTAAGATAAACATAAGACAAGGCTTAAAAAAAAAAAAAGGCAAGAAAAATAAAATAAATGTGAAAAACGACAGAACTGGAAGAGTTCAATAAAAACGTCGATAGCTGGTCTCCTTGGATTACAGATGTTCAGCTTCGTATTTAATTGTGACAGTAGTGAGAGTTGAAAACTGCAACAGAAAAAGCAAATGCACAGTGTGCAAAGGAAAATTAACGTAGAACAGCGGACACTAAGATGTCACCTAGAAGTCACCGTCAGACAGAAGAAAGGATCCTAGGACAGACGATCTAGTCGTGAGTGGGGATGGAAACTGAGCTGGCCTCCGCATCTCCACAGCATCCTTTAGGAATAGAAGACAGGACAGGTACCTCCAAATGTCCTGGAGTCCAAGGATTTTAATGATTGGGTTGTTAGAAAAGTCATGACGCATTTTACATAGAAAAAAATATACCAGAACTTTTCCAACAGGCCAAGAATTACACCAAGGGTCAAGAAACTGCTTTCTTTTTTCTTTTTTGGGGGTAGGTGGGGGTGGGTGGGGTAAGGGCCAGCAGATTGTTGTTGTTATTTTGCCAGCGGGCACATGTGCTCTCTGGAAAGAGATGGAGAGAGACAGAAATCTGTTAAAAGAAAAAACTAGGCAATTTAATTTAGTGGAATTTAATTGAGCAAATCCTAGCATGATTCAAATCAGGCAGTTTCCTGGACCCGAGCAACTCTGGGGTAATCTCATGGTCACACAATATTTAGGTTCCAGAAAAGTAAAGTGGGTACAAAAAGGAAAGTGAAGGAACGAGGTAGGAAAACAATTTGGGTTGAATGCATTTGGAAGTTTTTCTGCCTTAACATCATTTAAAAAGCAGAATGCCAGTGATTGACTGGTCTAGCTTCTATGATTGGCTGTAACTTAGCAACCAAGAAAAAAAAAAAGCAGCCTCATCTAAATGAGATCACAATTTATGGAAACCATGTAGCAGAGTATGGAGGCTTTTTCAAGTCTTTAACAGAGGGAAAGTGGGAAATCATCCCAGGAGGGATGGCCATGCCACAATCCCTTCTCCATTCTCCTCTCCAGATTTTGGGTACCCATTCACATGAACCCAGCGTGGTTTTCAAGCCACCAGGTCTGGAACTTAAACTACACAGTCAGCCAGGTGGGATCCAGCTGCTGCAACCACCACATCACCTGCTAGCTCCAGTGAACTTTTTCAAAAAGAACCAGTGATGAATGTTTTCAGTTTTGTGGGTCACATCATCTCTGTGCAACTATTCAGTTCTGCTGTTGTGCCTGAAAGCAGCCGTAGACGGTGTATATGTGAAAGGGCGTGGTTGTGTTCCAATAAAGCTTTATTTATAAAAGCAGGCAACCTGCTGCATTTAACACATGGGCCCTAAATTGCTAGCACCCAAACTAACCTATCTACTCTAAAAGCCAAGAGGGAACTAATTTTGAAGTTCTGAGATCTTTGGGGATGTATTTCACATAATGTAAAGCATTAGATCAACTTCAGTGGACAAAAAGATAAATGAAGAAACTGAAGCAAAATTACTGGCAAGAAATACAAAGCTAAATATGCTCTTCTACCTGGAGAACAGAAAAAGAGGCATACCTTCCGGCTTTTTTGGCAGCAAATGCTTTAGAAGCCCCATGACGTGAAAGGATAATTCAAGAAACCAAGACATCTGTTGGAAGCCATAAAAATGATGATCGGTTCTAAATAAAGAAGGTGATGTCACATTTGCAGAGCCCTTGTTAAAAACAGCTAGCAATTCACAGGAATATTTGGACTGTTAACCCACAGTGACAGTTGAAATAAGGGGGCTTCAATTTTCTCAGATATAAAATGAAGGGGTTGAGTTAAATCAGAGATTTCTCAGCCCTGGCTGCTCATGAGAATCACCTGAGGCATTTTCTTATACATGCCTCTGCCTGAATCCCACCCCAGACCATTCAAATTAGAATGTCTAAAGATAGGAAAGATATTTGTTTAAGCTCCCCAAATGTTCAGATGTAGAGAGAAGGGGGAGAACCGCTGAATTAGATTGTTTTGAGGCAGTTTTATCAACTCAAACGCAACAAAAAAAGACACGTGACCCCAAAATGGGTACAGGATCTGAATAGGCATTTTATCAAAGAAGAATATGTTGATTTATAGAAAACAAACACATGAAATATACATATTATCTAAAAATTTTTAAAAGAATTATTTTATTTTAACTTTATTTACTTTTTTTGTCTTTCTAAATTATTTATATATTCAATTGCTATACATCCTTTAGACTGTAAAGAGATTTTACCCAGGATAATATATACCACAGTCCAGTTGAGAATACTATACACATCCTCATCAAAAGATAATAAACCATATATATATCCCACAAATATCTAATCTATTTTCCCCCAAAATTTCCTTTCCTGCACTCTTCCCTTCCCACACTCTCCTTCCACTTTGTCTCTAGTGTTCATAATAACTTTTAATGCTTTTATTTCCTCCAGACTTTCAGTCTCTACCATAGAGTGTGGACAGTTGGTATATATTAAGTGGAGACATACAATGTCTCTCTATAATAGCCTGACTTGCTTCATTCAGCAACAAATCCAATACTCGTCCCCTTTCTATCAAATTCTAGGGCCTTGTTTTTTATGGCTAAATAATATTCCATGGAGTGTATGTACCACTCTTTTTCAATCAATTCATCCATTTGTGGACATTTGGGTTGGTTCCATGTCTTAGCAATCATGAATAATGCCACAATAAATATAGTTGTGCAAGCACTTTTCCGACTGAGCATTCTCCTGTCCTTTGGGTAGATACTCAGGAGTGGAATTGCTGGATCATATAATAGTTCTATTTGAAGGTCTTTGAGGAACTTCCATATTGTTCTCTGCAGTGGCTGGACCAATTTACATTCCCACCAACAATGTGGGAGTGTTCCCCTTTCACCACACCCCCCTCCAGCATTTATCATTTTTTGTTTTTTTAATCTTTGTCATTATGAATGGAGTTGGGTGGTATCTCATTGTAGTTTTGTTCTCCACCTTCCTTACAAAGAGGGATGTTGAACATTTCTTCATATGCTTTTTGACTGTTCATATGTCTTCCTTAGAGAGTTGTTTATTCAGCTCATTTTCTTGTCTCTTAATTGGGCTAATCATTTTCTTCCAGATAAGCCGCTTGAGTTCCCTGTGTATTCTGGTTATCAGCCCCTTGTCTGAGGCACAGTTAACAAAAATTTTCTCCCATTCTGAGGGTTGCCAATTCACACTAGTTACGGTGTCTTTTGCTGTACAGAAACTTCTTAATCTGATGTAATCCCTCCTGTCTATGTTGGGGATTATTGCCTGTGCTTTGGTAGTCTTACTTAAGAAATCTTTGCCTACCCCAAGAGTTCTCCCAGAGTTTTCCCAGTGTTTTCCACTAGTTGTTTTATAGTTTGCGGTCTTAGGTTTTGATCTTTGATCCACTTTGAGTTGATTTTTGTTAATGGTGACATACAAGGGTTCAGATTCATCTTTCTGCAGGTGGATACCCAGGTTTTCCAGCACCATTTCCTTTTCCCACTGGATTGACTGGTATCCTTTGTCAAATATGAGTTGACTGTATGTTTTGGGGTTAATTTCTAGGGTAGCGCTCCTTTGTTCCATTGGTCCTCATGTCTGTTTTTGTGCCAATATTATGCTGTTTTGATTATTACAGCTTTGTCATATATTTTGGGGTCAGAAAGTGAGATGCCACCCACTCCACTCTTGTACAGAATGGCTTTGGCAATACAGGGTCATTTATGAGTCCAGACAAATTCTATGATTGCCTTTTCTAGATCTGTGAAGAATGTCTCTTGTAATGTTACAGGGATTGCATTAAATATATAGATTAATTTGGGTAGGATTGCAATTTTAATTATATTAATTCTGCCAATCCAGAAACATGGGATATCCTTTCATTTTTTTGTGTACTTTTTGATTTTATTTTTAAGGTTTTCATAGTTTTCCTTTTAGAGGTCTTTCCCTTCCTTGGTTAGTTTTATTCCTAGGTATTGTACACTTCTTGTGGTTAATGTAAACAGGAATACTTTCTTCAGTTCTGTATCTGCTTGTTGTTTGTATATAGAAATGCTATAGATTTTTGTTGGGATGAGCAGTTAGTGTAATGGCTATGTCACTGAACTCCCATAGAGTCGACTGAGGTTCACGTCCCAGACCCAGTGACTTAAACTCACTCTGGGTGTGTGTGTGTGCCCAAGATCCCAAGAGGAGAATGGAGGAAAAGGGATTGTGACATGGCCATCCCCCCTGGGATATCTCGCTTTCTGTCTCTCTGTCTCTCTCTGTCTTTCTGGCGAGCACAAGCGCCCTATAGCAAAAACCTCTCAAAAAAAAAAAAAAAGATGCTA
>NW_006160067.1:1830852-1871763 GCF_000334495.1 Tupaia belangeri chinensis
GGGCAGCCTTGTCTTGTACCAGTTTTTAGTTGTACCCATTCAGTATAATGTTTAGCTATAGGTTTTTCCTAGATGGCTTTTATTATGCTGAGAAATGATCCTTCTATGCCAATTTTCCTGAGAGTCTTAATCATAAAGGAATGTTGTATTTTGTCAAATGCTTTTTCTGCATCAATTAAAATGATCATATGGTTTTTATCTTTCTTTCTGTTAATACAGTGTATTACATTTACAGTTTTGCATATGTTGAACCACCCTTACATCCTTGGAATAAAGCCTACCTGGTCATTATGAATAACCTTTTTTATATGCTGTTGAATATGGGTAACAACTATCTTGTTGAGAATTTTTGCATCTATATTCATCAGAAATATTGGTCTGTAGTTTTCCTTTTTTGTCGTATCCTTATCCATTTTGGGGAGGAGGGTAATGGAGGCTACATGGAATGAATTTGGAAGGGCTCCTTCCTTTTTTGGATCTATAGAAACAGTGTGAGTAGAATGGGGGTTATCTCGTCTTTAAAAGTTTTGTAAAATTCAGCAGTCAAACCATCGGGACCTGGACTTTTCTTTGTTGGGAGGTTATTTATTACTGATTCAATCTCATTGCTTGTTACAGGTCTATTCAGGCTTTCTATGTCCTCCTGAGTCAATCTTGGTAGATTGTATGTGCCCAGGAATTTGTCCATCTCATTCAGATTTTCTTCTTTGTTGTCTTATAGTCACTCATAGTCCTCTAATGATGTTTTGTATTTCTATTATGTCTGTTGTAATGTTGCCTTATTCATTGTGACTTTGATGTATCTGGTTCCTTTCTCTCTTCTTAATTAGTCTAGCTAATGGTGTCTCAATCTTGTTTATCTTGTCAAAGAACCAGCTTTTGATCTCATTTATTTTTTGTATAGTTTTCTTACTTTCTATTTCATTCATTCTGCTTGAATCTTTATTTTTTTTTTTCTGCTGGCATCTTTTTTATTTTTCTGTTGTCATTTTTCCAATTCCCTGAGGCATGATGTTAGCTTGTCCTTTTGCCACCTTTCTATCTTTTTCTTGTGCGTACTAATTGTTATGGACTTCCCTTTTATGACTGCTTTTACAGTGTCCCATAAATTATGGAAACTTGTGTACTTATTATCATTTATTTCCATGAATCTTTTGATTTCAGTCTTAATCTCTTCAGTAGTCATGAAGTCATTCAGAAGTAGATTATTTAGTTTCCATGTATTCATGTATTTTTTAGGGTTTTTTTATGAGATTAATATCAAGTTTAGTTCCATCATGGTTGGAGAAGATGCTGGGTATAGTTTCTATGCCTTTGAATTCATAAAGGCTGATTTTGTGCCCTATCATGTGGTCAATCTTCAAGAAAATACCATGCAGGGATGAAAAAAATGTGTATTTTGTGTTTCGGGGGTGGAAAGTTCTATAGATGTTTATCAAGTCCATCTGATTTATGGTATCATTTAAGTCCCGAATCTCTCTGCTTATTTTTTGTCTTGTTTACCTGTCTAAAGGAGATAATGGGGTGTTGAGATTGCCAACAATTATTGTGTTAGAGTCGATGTCTCCTTTTAGATTTAGTGGTCTTTCCTTTGCACATTTGGGTGCTCCTAAATTAGGTGCATAGATATTTATAAGTGTGGTATCTTCTTGGTGAATTAGCCTTTACTACTATACAATGCCCTTCTTTGTCTCTTCTTACTGGTTTTGTCTTAAAGCCTATTTTGTACAAAATCAGTATAGCGACTCCACTCTTTTTTGGTTTTCATTTGCATGAAATACATTTTTCCAGCCCTTCACTTTTGGTCTATGTATGTCTTTATCCATGAGATGGGTTTCTTGTAGGTGTCAGATGGAGGGTTTCTGATTTTTAATCCATTCAGCCAGTCTGTGTCTCTTGATAAGAGAATTTAATCTATTAACAATCAATATTATTATCGATATTTCCAGGCTTGTCTCTACCATTAAGTTGGCCACATACTGAGTAATGTTTTTTGTTCTCTTATTGCTGTCTGTCTCTCTTTAGTTTTCTTGGTATAGTATTCCTTTCAGAATTTCTTGAAGAACTGGTCTGGAGTTGGTAAATTCTTTCAGGTTTTGTTTATCTGAGAATGTTTTTATCTTCTTTTCCCGTATGAAGGATAATCTTTCTGGATATATTATTCTTGGTTGAAATTGTTTTTCATTGAACACCTTGAATATATTTCTCCAATCTTTCTTTGCTTGCATTGTATCCAATGAGAGGTCTGCTGTTAGTTGATGCGATAGTCTTTGTAAGTGATTTGATGTTTCTCTCTTGCCAATCTTAGTATCTTATCTTTGTCTGTGGTTTTGGCCAATTTAGCTATGATGTGTCATGGAGAGGATCTTCTTGGATTGATTCTACTTGGGGTTCTTTACATTTCTTGGGTCTGGATGTTTGAGTGCCTCTCTAGACTTGTAAAGTTTTCTTCCAGAATTTTGTGGAACAGATTATCAATGCCCTTATTAGTTTCTTCACCTTCTGGGATACCAATTATTCAGATGTTTGAGCATTTTATGGTATCTAGTATTTCTCGTATAGTATCCTCAGTTGTCTTGGCTGTTTTCTCAGTATTTTTGATATTTTTTTCTAGGTCATGGGTTTTGTCTTCTACTTCCAAGATTCGATCTTCTGCATGGCCTAACCTACTTTTAATACTTTCAAGGGAGGTTTTGACTTCCTGTGTTACAGCCTTTATATCTAACAGTTCTGCTTGATTCTTTTTTATGGTGTCCAATTCTTCTTTCATATCATGGAAGGACTTCCTAATCTCTTGGAACTCAATGTCTCTTTTCTCTTGCATCTCATGGAGTTTCATTACCATACATGTTCTAAATTTTTTTTTCTGATATTTTGGTAATTTCCTCTAATTTTTTCCCTACTTGGAGATGAGGAGAAAAAAACACATCACAGAAAATAAAACTGGGTTAAAAAGTGAAAACCACATGGCATGCTCGTGTGCTGTGTAAAAGTACAGGACAGCAGAGATGGAGGTGCCTGGACAGATTCTGTCCTGGGTGAGAGAAAGAGAGAGAAATTAGCAAATTGAAAGCACAAAGAAGGAGACAGGAAAGCTGTTTTGTTTTGTTTTGTTTTGTTTTGTTTTGTTTTGTTTTGTTTTGTTTTAAAGAGGAAAAAAAGTTGGAAGGGACAGAAAAAATCAAGAGGGAGATACAGATCTTTTCCTACCTGGCTAGCTCTGAGGTCTATGGGAGGGGCCCTAGCTCGGGGAGATTCACAGCCATGAAGCTGCCCAGAAGGTACAAGATAGCAGAGATACTATCTAAAAATTATAAAATGTCACTCTATTAAGGCACCTGTAAAGAGAATGGAAACAATGGTACAAAGTGAGAAATGTTATTTCCAAATTGTATACCTGATAGAGGACTTATATCCATGTGGGATACAGCCTCCTTAGCCACCATGCTACTCGTTGACCCAGAGAGATATTTAAGCACGTGAAGAAGAATAAATGATTCTCAATGAACCATAGTAGTTTCCTAGAGAAACCAGATAATCACTAATGATTAGGGTGACAATGGCCCCAGTCTACAGAGGGCAATCCTGATGTGCACCTGTTCTTCTAGAGTACTTGTTAATTATACTTCCTTTTACTCTCAAGCATTTTATAATGTTGGCCAGAAATAATAAGGTAACTTCATCACTGAGGATAACAATAATAAATGAGTCTATATCTCCATAAAGTAGATACAAAGACCCAGGCTTGGAAATATACTAATGATTAATACTGTACCCTTGTAGGACAGGAGTACGTGATTAGGAATCCTTAATTTGTGATATGGGTGATGGAGCTTAATCATGTGATAGGGTCATTAATTAATATTTTCACAAGGGGATGCCAAGAGATATTAAATGATAAATACTAGAAAAACAAACCAAATTTGTTGGTAAAAGGATTCCAAGAGTTTGGTTGGCAATCAAAAAGGACTTGCTGAGTCCCTTCTCCCAATAACTGGGGAAAAGGACTGGGAAATGACAGAGTTCCAGAATCAGAGTCCAGAGGTCAAACCTGGCAGGAACAACAAAGGGGAGAAGCCTCAGTTAGGAGCAAGGGAGATCTGGTACAGGAAAATTTTGCCAAGGAACATTCTACTGTTTCCTCCAGCTTTTCATTAACCCAACCCACCACATGAAATTTTTTTTCAATTACCAGAGGGTATGTGCACTTGCTGGGGTAGGGAGGTGGGGTGGAGAGAAAGAAAACATTACCCAGTGAGACATGGTTACACCACAATTGCTTTTCCTCCATTTTTCCAGTCCATCAAAATTTTGGACATGCACACACACACACACACACAGACACACACACACACTCCCAGTATGTTTTTCAAGCTACCAGAACTTGGATTTGAACCATGGTCAGCCATGTGGGATCTGGTTCTCTTATGCACAGGACTTAACCACTATGGGTCTAGCCCAACATTAAGGATATCTTAAAGCATAGAGTTTCTAGTACCCAAGTAGAAATATAACTGGTGCAAAAAAATTTTTAAATGAAGTCTATTCTTGCACTGATTCCCTTAACTTAGGCCTTAATTAATTCAAACTATTCAATTATTTAAAAAATAAAACTTTTCAAATTAGGAAGTCTATCTTCAAAAGAAAACCAGTCAAATGGTTTTCTAAGATAATTATTCTGAAATAGTGTTATTTGATCTCTCATGACTTTCATACTTTAGGTGGAAAATCTGCAAGAAACTCAGAGAGAAAATGTCATATCAGCTAAATCAGTTCTACCCGGGCAACCCTGGTGTGCATAATCGGTCAATGGAAGGACAGACACCATTGTCACATCCCTCCATATCCAAGAAGGAATGTGTTCTAACTCTAAAGGTGAGTTAGAACATTTATTCATTCAACAAATACTTGCTCAGAATCTACTGTGTCCATGGCACTATGCCTACCTGGTAAACTAGGGGGGGGGTTGTGAAACATGGAAAATGAACAAAAATAGCAATAAGTATCTATAACGGTAATAGAAGAGTGACTCATGGGGTCCCTTATCTATCCATTACAAGAATGACGAATTGCCTTTGGCTCCTGTACAAGGAATAGACTTAACCCTTTAGAAGACACAGACAACACCTACTTTCTTTGCTTCTTTATCTCAGCTCTTGGGCCAGGCCCAGACCCTCCAAAGTCTCAACTTCAACTTATCCTTGGGCTTACTGAGCTACCACTGTTCCCTTCCAAGAAATTCTTCATTTGCTTCAGCTAATTTCAGTAAATTTCTGTTCATTGCGAATAAAGAAACTTCACCAAGATAGATAACAAAGGTGAAGTTGATACTTTGATGAAAGAAATTAGGACCAGCCCATGGTGTAGTGGTGAAGGCAGCCAGATCCCACATAGCCAATTATGTAGTTCAAATCCTGGACCTGATGGCTTGAAAGATAAGCCAGGAGTGTGTGTGTGCCCAAAATTCCCAGAAGAGGGAGAGATAGAGGAGAAGAGATTGTGGTATGGTCATTCCCCATGGGAGGTACTTTTTCTCTCTTTCTCTCTCTCTCCCATCAAGCAGACATACCCTCTGGCAAAATTTTACATATGTATATATATGAAAGTCACAAGGGGCCAGCAGGTGGTGTGGTGGTTAAGGCAGCTGGACTCCCACATGGTTGACCATGGTTCGAGTCCTGGACCTGGCAGCTTGCTTTTTCACTTTCCCTCTCTCTTTCTGTCTCTCTCTGGTCAACTTTAAAAACTAAAATGAAATAAAATAATGACAATGGATAAAATTTGAAAAAAAAATAAAGTAACAATAACTTATTCCTGACCTTTGGTGTAATTCAGGCCAAGAATATGGACACATGGTGCCAGACAGTGCTTCAGCTCTGCCGGGCTGACCCACGTGGGAAGGTTCTGGGTTCATGTCTGGAGACCTCATGGAACATGCTGGAGATATGTGTGTCCATGATCTGGGACTGACTAAGACTAGGGTGGGTTATGGCATGAAGACCTTGCTAGGGTGCTGTTTCTCTCTACATATATATCTCCCTCTCTCTTTCTCTGTTTCTCTTGTCTGTGGAAGAGAGAAAGAAAGACATTTTAGGAAAAAATACAGGCAACTAAAGGGGATTTCTGCGGAAAAGAAGTGGATTTAACATAAAAGGAGGAAAATTCAGTTGTAAATAAGGTATAAATATTAGTAGAAATTCTTAAACTTGGAGCTAAAGGCATACTGGACAATTTAGGTGAGGATAAAATAAGAAACAGCTGATAGTTATGAAAGTATGCCATGCCAATTAAATCAGATAGAAGTTGTCTTCTTAAAATATTGTGGCATCCCTGAGTTTTTGATTTTTTGCTTTAAGATGTTTTTGCCATAGGACATGGGTACTTCTTAGAGTAAGACAGAAACCAGAGAAAGGGAAAGTGAGAAATCACTCTCCAAGGCAGATGGTCACAATCCCTTCTCCTCCATTCTCTGTTTGGGATTTTGGACATGCATGCACATGTGCCTAGTGTGATTTTCAAGCCATGGGGTCCAGGACTTGAACCATGGTCAGCCCCATGAGAGTTCAGTGCCTTAACCACCACACCATCTGCTGGCCCCCATCCCTGAATTTTTATAAGTACATACTGAGATCCCTAAACTTGCTTTCATATGTGGAATTTTTATATTCATCCATGAACTTATAAGTAAGTGTTTCAAGCTGTCATGGAATGACACTGTCCCATTGTTGGCCAAGTGGTACAGTGATATACCTGCTTCTGCCCTCAGTACAGTAATACAATAATTGCATAATTCAAGGATTCTGTTGCATCTTTATAGTTACCTTATAAAATAGGAAGGGGAATAAAAAGATGAGCATGGGGCTGGCAGTGCTGCAGTGGTAAAATATGATGCTCTGTGATGCTGACCCACATGGGACAGTTCCGGGTTCCTATCTAGAGCCCTCCCTGACTGAGCATAGCACTACCTGCCACCACACACATACTGTGACCCAGTGCTGGATGGAACTGGGGCGGGGGGTGGGGAGTGGGGAACTGCAGTATCAAGGCACTGTTGGGGGTATCGTCTCTGTCTCTCTTGTTTATGGAAGAAATTAATGTTTTTTAAAAGATGAATGTACCAATGCTAGTAGTAAGATATTTCCCCTAAGCTTATTACGGTTAAAACCAAGATTGAAGTCATTAGCTGAGTTAAAAATAGCAGATCCTTTGCCATCAAATGAGGTCACTGGGATCAAGCTGCCAGGTTCATGCTTCATTGTAGAGAAGACTAACGTAAGGACAGCTCTGTAGCACAGCAGTAATGCTGTCTTCAAGAGGATCTGGAGTCTACATGGTAACCACAGTTTGAATCTCCACCTGGTCAACCTGAAACTCACAGTCTGACAGCCTGGAGGACTGAAGAAGGGGATCACAGCATGACTAAACCCTGTGGAGAGTACCCCTCTCTCTCTCCTTCTCTGGATCTCACTCTGCTGTGCACACACATGTGCTCTATCACAATTAAAGAAAGAAACATGTTGACTTCCACCTTCCTCATCCTACACACACACACACACACAGAGAGAGAGAGAGAGAGAGAGAATAACATTAAAGAAAATGTATAAACTTTTCCCTAAAAGTTGTGGTATATGTTCTTTGTTCTTCTTGTAATGGAATCCTCCATTATAATACCCAAGTCCATTGTTCAATATCTGCACATCTAATTTCCTGCAGAGTCTCTGGGAACTATCATGTTCAAATAATGGGCTGCCTCGATGACAACTAGCATAGAGGAAATGTTTATGGGAAACCTCAGCTCTCTTGAGACCTGCTGAAAGTCACAGCTGAAAGTAAAGCTGTTAACAATGGTTTTACTTACCTGACTGACAAATCATCTCTAAAATTACAGAAGACACGGCAAAGAGATTGCCATTTGGGGCAAACGTCTGTCTAACAAAGATGAACTGAATGGTTATCAAGTCTTCCTGGAGTCTGTAATGAGGAAATGAAATATAGGACAGAGGCTGATGTGTGTTGAAGACTTTACCTTCCTCATCCTACACACACACACACACACAGAGAGAGAGAGAGAGAGAGAGAATAACATTAAAGAAAATGTATAAACTTTTCCCTAAAAGTTGTGGTATATGTTCTTTGTTCTTCTTGTAATGGAATCCTCCATTATAATACCCAAGTCCATTGTTCAATATCTGCACATCTAATTTCCTGCAGAGTCTCTGGGAACTATCATGTTCAAATAATGGGCTGCCTCGATGACAACTAGCATAGAGGAAATGTTTATGGGAAACCTCAGCTCTCTTGAGACCTGCTGAAAGTCACAGCTGAAAGTAAAGCTGTTAACAATGGTTTTACTTACCTGACTGACAAATCATCTCTAAAATTACAGAAGACACGGCAAAGAGATTGCCATTTGGGGCAAACGTCTGTCTAACAAAGATGAACTGAATGGTTATCAAGTCTTCCTGGAGTCTGTAATGAGGAAATGAAATATAGGACAGAGGCTGATGTGTGTTGAAGACTTTAAGAAGGCAGATGTCAAAAGCTTCAAAGGAAAAGAGGGAGTGATAGCACAGAGCATAAAAGCAGGGACTCCAGACTCCAGAAGCATGCAAGCTTGGACTCCAAGCGTAAGACTTGCTAGTTGTGTGACATGGAGTGAAATGGTAACCTCGAGATCTCAAGGGTTCTCTTCTGTCAAGTAAGGACATACGGAGCGCACAAACTTCCTGAGAAAATCACTTCACCTCTCTAAGCTTGTGTTTTTATTTGAATCAAACAGGGACAGTAATGTTAAACTTCACTGCCCTGGAAAGGCCTCCATATCCCTACTTCAGTTCCATAAGCAAACCGCAACCTCCCTTGGAAGTCCGCTTCCTTAATGAATCGCTGTTACAGCCAACCACTGCAGCCACAGCTCAGTGAATCACAGACAGCCCACCCTTTAAACTGTTCCTACAGGCTAATATCAAGCTGTGACGAATCCAATTATTTCTCTACCTCATCCCCTCACTTCTGTTCTTTGGCCATCACTTTCCCTTTCAGTGCCTAAGCATCACCCTACCACATGAGTTCCTTGAAAGCCGTTCTGGGGGCTGCCCAATTCAAATCACTTTTTGCTCAATTAAACTTCGCTAAATTAAATTGTCTGAAATTAAAAAAAAACAGTAATAATATACACTACATAGACTTACTGGGAAAATTAACGAAGAAAATGTATGTAAAAACACCTAGCACTGAATTTGGCACATAGTAAGCCTTTTTAAACACCCACACCACATGCACCCTTGTTATATATAGTATTTTATGGCTGAAATTCCAAGAACGAAGTAAGAGATCAGGAGAAAGCACACTGGTCTAGCTCCGATTTAAAATGATTCGAAGATGCAATAAAGGAGGATATGATGAAGAGCAAACATAGAGGCCACCATGAGCTTTTAAAAATAGAGCTTTAAAGACCAGAGATCAGAGTGAAATTAGTTATATTTCTAAAGATGAAAAGACTTCTTCAGCTGCATTGTGAGGGACAGAATTCACCTGTTCTTTGGGAACACCTATGCAAAGTTCCCAGATAACTAAGAGAAGGTAGAGTTATGATATTTCTGTTTGAGGTCTGTATTGTCCAGCCAGAATGGTCCTCGCCTGGACGGGGAAGAGGAAGCCAGGCAAAGAGAGCGTGTATCAAATGACAGGTTAGAAGAAAAGGGGAACACGGCTACCATCCCCCTGGGGGGCTGCTCTCTCACTGTCTCTCTCTCTCTCTGTCTCTCTCCAGCAAGAGCACACTTGGACTCAAGTCTCCAGGTCCACAGACAAGGTGGCGTCTCAAGACTTTTTCCAGCATCATGACCGCAATTGCTTGGCATGAAAATACTTGCTATAATAGCGAGGGTCTGACAGTATTCTGACCCAGAAGTATGCACGGGGATAGAGACAGACTCATTTAAATAAATTGGTCTTCTAAATCGTTATAGATTTATTGCGCTTTATAAAACATATGTAGTTTACTTAGATGCTTTCTTGGGTAGGACATGTAATTATTTAAGGCAAATAAGTTCATAAAGCCACGTAACCATTAGTAGATATTATTACCCTTTACAAAAGTTTGCTTCATCCTTCTGAGGACTGACAGGGAGGTCAATGGAACAAATTCTTCATCATCCAACAAGGATTTGACTACTCAGATTTTTAAAAAATAATTATTTTATTTAACTTTATTTATTTATTTTTATTTAACCAGAGAAGGACAGAGTGAGAGAGAGAGAGAAAGTAAGAAAAGAAGCCGCCAGGTCCAGGACTCAAACCACGGTTGGCCATGTGGGAGTCCAGCGCCCGTAACCACCACACCACCTGTTGATCCCAAGGATTTGTGTACTTCTGTGCCAGGTGGACTAGGAATATAAAGGTGATCCCTTCTTTCGGTGTAGCAAGCCACACAATACGTGAGCAGGTTAGAGTTCAAAACATAGTTTGAAATACCAAAAGCAGGTGCAAGAAAATGACTGCAGAAGCAAAAAGAGATGAAACAATAACTCTGAGTTGAGCTATCAAAGAAAGGGAAAGGGGGGCTGACAGTTGGTGTAGTGGTGAAAGGCGCTGGACTCCCACATGACTGACCACGGTTCAAGTCCTGGACCTGGTGGCTTGCTTTCTCACTTTCCCTCTCTCTCTTTCTCTGTCTCTGATCAAACTGGAAAATAATAATAATAAATAAAGTGAAATAAAATTATTCTTTAAAAAAAAGGGAAAGGTTTTAGGTCTGTTTGTTACAAATAGGGAACAATTTATAGGGCACAACAAATCAGAATGGGTCTCTGACACTTTGGAATAGATAGTACAGTGATATTAGTGAGGGCAGCTGAAAGCTAGCCCTACTGAGAGGGCAGGTCTCAGAAGAACTGAGCCTCAAAAGATTAGTGGAATTTAGATAAGTGTAGAATGGCAGAGAACAAAAACTCTAAGGGAAGAAAATACATGGACAGAAAATGATTGCATAATGTTACCAAGAACTTTAAGTTCATTGATACACTGAAATGGATGATTCATAAGATTTGGAGAAATGTATAGATGTGGCTGAAAAAGCTATTGCAGGTGATCAATGGCTTTGGATACCAGAATAAAGAGTTTGAATTTATGCAAATTCTCTAATAGTTCTATAATAACCAGTGCCATAGCTACTATTTATTGAGCACATGCTATATAACATAACCCTTTCATGCATTAGCTCACTGAATTCTCACAAGATCCAAGGAGGAAAATCAATTTATGATCTGCATATTACAAACTGAAGCTTAAAAAAGGTTTATTAATGTGTCCAAGTTCATAAGTCAACTGAGTTAGAACTTAGATTCCTAGGGACCAGCAGATGGCATAATGATTACATCGCTGGACTCCCACATAATTGACAGTTTGAGTCCTGGTCCCGGTGACTTAAACTCACATAGGGCACATGTGTGTGCATGCCCAAGATCCCAAGAGCAGAAGAGAGGAGAAGGGATTGTGACAGGGCCATCCCCCTCAGGGGTCATTTCTCATTTTCTATCTTTCTGTCGCTGTCTCTCTGGTGAGTGCATGTGCCCTATAGCTAAAAATCTCTCAGAAAAAAAAAAAAAAAAGAAAAGAAAAAAAGAACTTACAGTCCCATCCACAGCTCTCTAATTCCAAAACCCACAGCCAGAATGACTAAGCTATCACCCTCGCTTGTGGAGGAAATTGATAGGAATGAATGTTTTCTAAAAGGAAGACATGACAGGGAGTGTGTTTCTGGAAGGCAAAATATAGCAGCAGAGACTTTCCTTTGAGAAGCATTTCCTTTGAAAATGACAGTAGTTAGAAAAGTATGAGTTCTAACTAGTCTGCAGTGTGGTAGTTAGGGTGGCTGGATCTCACTTGGCCAACTGCACCATCAAGTTCCAGACCTGGTGGCTTGAGAAATATCTGGGGCAGATATGTGTGTGCCCATAATCCCCAAAGGAGGAAGAGATGGAGAGAAGGGATTGTGGTGTGACCATCACCCATGCAGGTTTGCTTACTCACTTTCTCTCTCTCTCTGTTTCCCCAGCGAGTACACACATCCTCTGGCCAAAATTTTAAAAAAAAATTAGAAAGCCAGTATGAATTCAATTGAGAGATACAGGACCTGAGTAGGCCAATGCTAACAAAGAAAAGGGGATTGATAAAGACACAGGGAGGCAAGCATTAAGAAATCCTAAGTGGTTCATTTTCCATGCTGTATCATAAATTAGCGTAAAGGTAGTCACTTAAATCAAGACACATAAGGGTCTCACAGGCTGAGGTCAATGTATCAGCTAGGACTATGTTCCTATCTGGAGGCCTCACCTGGGAAGAACTAGCTGATACCTAGTTAATAATAGTGTGAATTATTGGCAATATCCATCCGTTTGTGGTTGTATGACTGGCCTCCCCATTTTCTGGAGAGCTCTCAACTGGGAACACGCTCAGAGGCCTTCTCACGTCTTTCCACCTCTCACAACACTGCAGTTTGTCACTCCTAGGCCATCCGAACCCCTGCTGCTTTGAGTCTCTGAGCTCAGGGAGGCTAAAGCCCTCTTGTGAAGGGCTCACCTAGAACCTTGATGGTTAAGTGTAAAGCATGCTAGGCAAGTGTGCGTGCATGCCCCAAATCCTAACAGCAGAGCAAAATGGAGGAAAAAGGATTGTGGCATGACCATGCTCTTTGAGGGGTACCTTTTCTGTGTATGTTGGGGGGAGCATACACACCCGGTGGCAATTAAAAAAGAAGGAGCAAGAGAAGAAAGGAAGGAAGGAAGGAAGGAGAGTGAGGAAGAGAAAGAAAAAGAAAGGAAGAAAAGGAAGGAAGAGAAAAAGAGTTCCTATGATTTAAGTCAGGCTTGGGATAATCCCCTTTGATTAATTCAACATCATCTGATTGGGGACTTTGATTACATCTGTAAAATCCCTCTAGCTTTGCCATAGACTGAAGGGACATCGACCTCTTGGCAGAGCCCTCCCACACTCAGGGAAATGTTACCTCAGGGCAGGGTCTTGGAGACTGTGTTAGAAATTCTGCCTACTAGACTGAGTTGATACATAGAGGAGGCAAATACTGCTCAAAGTTTTTAGCCTGAGTAATTAAAAGGATGGTGATGGAGGAAAAAAAAAAGTATATTTAATTGATAAAAAAGATACAAAGCTCTTTGCTGCTTCTGATACATATAGTAATGTCTTTGTCTTGTCTGATATGCATGGTAATTGTGCTGAAAAAAGAAATGTTATACACTGTAAAGATATATGTGATTAAATGTAATCTTATAAAAAAAAAAGGATGGTGATGGCAATGCCATGGTGGTTAAGGTGCTGGACTCCCACATGGTTGACTGCAGTTCAAGTCCTGGACCTGGCAGCTTCCTCTCTCTCTCTCTCTCTGTCTCTCTCCCTTTCTCTCTCTGGTGAGTACATGTGCCCTATAGCAAATTAAAATCATAATAAATAAAATTAAATTAATAATTTTTTTAAAATAAAAAAGAGGATGGTGCTGTGCCATCAGCCGAGATGTGACACAGAGAGGAATAGAGTTTGATGAGAAAGATGATGAACTTTGCTAGGGGACATTCTTCCTGAAGTCCCAGCAGTACCTTCATTTATCCTAATCCAATTGCCTCTGTTTGTTTCAACAGTGTCTAATGTTTAATTAAGTGCCGTGGAGAAGAGGGGCTTCTGACATCTGGAAATCATTCTATCATAAAGTACACACTTTTTCAAAGAACGTTACAAATGACTGTGAGCTTGAGAAACAGTTAGTAAACGGACCATGTTTTAGACTCACGTCTTCTTTTAATCCAGCAGCCAGTCACAAAGTTTTTTTTAAATTGAGTTGTTTTGATAAATGCTCTTTTCAGGCTCTGTTATTTCTGAGAAATAGCCAAACATCTTTTTTTCCTCCAGGAATGTTTATCTTAAGATATATCCAGTAATAGTTGAATGAGTTGTTAAGCAAGTAGATAAATGAAATACCCAAAATAACCAAGGAAATATTAGGGTTAGTACTAATATAAATTAGAATAAATAACCTAAACTCTCACTTTAAACTATCTGAGTTGTCCCATGGCTTTAGGGTAAATGCAGTTCACATGTTCCACGGTACACCAGAAGTGCAGAATATAATTTCTTGGAACCAAATAGAAAAGAAACATTTACTATATGCCATTCTAATGCTAATCCCTAATGCCAAGCCCTGGCCACACATGCTATCTCATTTCATTCTAATAACTCTGAAATAGGGGTAATATTAGCCTTATCTTTTTTAATAGATAAGGCAGTTGAGGCTGAGAATATAAATATTTCTCTCAGACTAGAAAGTTGAAATTGTCAGGTTTCAGAACCATGTATATCTCATTCTTCAGACCTTATCCTTTGCAGTATTATGACTCCCTTAAACAGCCTTCCATGACTTCCCTCTGGGTCTCTCAAGACTAAGTTAAATGCCCATTCCCACCGCCATGTTTTTTCATAGCAACCAATTAATGTCAAAGTCAAGTGGTAGAGTTCTAGGGCTGCACAGATAGTATCCAAATTCCAGGCCAGGGTTCCGATTCCAATTGTCTACTTACTAAATGTATGAACTTCAAGGTTGACTAAGCCTCAAGGTTTTTCAGTAAAATCGAATGCATATTAATGCCTGGCTCAAAGGATAGTTGAAAGAATGAGGTAGTGAATATCAACCCCACTTTTGTTCTCATTATTAGAAGATGTTATTCCGCTGTTTCTACTGGGCTGTGATTGCCTGTTTATTTTTCTATATTCCACGCTGGATTCTAGAATCATCCATGAGACACAGAGACTCTGTCTTGTCAGCCGTGATCTCCCCAGGGCCTCTCCCATTGCCTCTCTGGCATCTGGCAGGCCCTCAAAACCCTCTGCTGAGGGAGCGGAGGGAGGGAAGGGGGGAAATACCAGACCACCATTGTGCCGGTATTCTTGCTCTCCCTGGCATAGCTCAGTAACGGCATGAAAATACATGTCGATGATCTGAGGATCAGAAGCCTTAGGAATTGGAGTTTATTATGACATCCTTAATGCCAGGTATGATCTGGAAATCCTAGCAGATTTCTCCTAGCCTGGGAAAGGAGAAAGTCGGGCAGTGTTTCAAGTAGAGAACGCTCTCCTTCAAGGGAAACGACTGCCACCTTTCCCCCCACCGCTGGCCATGAGTGAAGGGCCCCATGTGAATGACCTTCTTGTAGCCTCAAAGCCACCCACAGGACAGTCCCCATTCCAGCCAACCATGCCAATGCTGTTCTGAAAAACGCCCAGGGTTGCCATTTTTTTGTTTGATTCGTCTCAGACAGTTCATCACCTCAGCTCCTAGCAGGCTGTTGTCTGTTTTTATTGTTCAGTTGGAAAGACCATATTTGGGTTTCATTGTATAGGATTCAATACCCATTTGAACTCAAGTGAGAACAAAATATCCAAAGAAGTCTATTCGATTATCCTAGGGTCAAACAGGTTGGACACCCATAGGCTGTGATACAAAAGAGGATTCTTCCTACTTTCCACATTTCTTCTAATAAAGGCAGAGTCACAGGTGAAAAATTCAAATTAGTCAGAAATAACCACAGAGGAGAGAGATGAGTACAGAGATGAAGAGCCCTATTCATTTGGGATGCAAAAATCCATTATTAGGGATAAATCCTCTTCAACAGCCTTCCCTGCATAATTGACCAAGCCCAACTGTACTTAGGAAGAGGTAGTTAAATATTGAAACTCTGACTGGAAGGTGGAAGTGGCTTCCTGCTCTTCACTGTAATTGCCTTGTCTGAGTCCTCTCATGAACGATGTGTCCCGGGGAGTTTTGACCATGATGGAGTGCACCTTCCTGAGCGTTCTGCCCTGAAGGCTTGGACTCCGGCTCCGCAGGAGCTGTCTGAGGGAGGACTTCATCTGTCTCCTCTGCACCTGCCTCTCCTCTTCCCCTGTGGGGCCCCAGGGTGCCGTGTGGAACCCGCGAGCCTCTCCAGCCCGTCTCCCTGCACCCTACCGCTGCTTGCACGTTACACAGCCTGAGGAGGTGAGGAGTCCGAGCCAGCCCCGGCTTCTTATTACAATCACATTCCATTTTCTTCAAATAAACCCAGCTCAGAACAAAAGCGCGGCCTTCTGGGTGCAGCCCGTGTTGTGGATGTTTAATCATAACATTTTGGTGGGACCCAGAATATGATGAGGATTGCTTTCAAGTCGTCTGCGCTGGACGTGCTTAGCAGATGATGTCAGCGCAGACGCGGCTGTGCTTTCTGCCCGGCCGTTTCCTGCGGTGTCGTTTTCTATGACAGAATACCCTACGAATGCAAACAGATGTATTTCCCATGACCTTACCCCTGGCAAATAGAGTCGCTTTATGTACTTCCCAGTTACCATGTTAGAAGGCTTCAAATATGCAGCCTCCTAAGGTCTTTTAATACTTGCGCTTTTCACACTTTGAACCATCTTAGATATTTCAGAAATGAGATAGCACTAGTAAGATATTAGAGCCAGTGAAATAATAAAAAGCATATAGGCTCCAAGTTTTCAAAGATTGTTTTAAGCATGCTGTTTTCCCTTAAGCTTTGCTCTCAATTAACAACTAAAAGTGATGGAAGAACGCTTTTGAAAGATAAAATGTTAACAGAAAGGGTACCCAAGGGGAAAACATCTAGAATAAGGTGATATATAAATACAGATGTGAAAATGGAGCCAGGAGAATTCATGATACCTTTTGAGATGCTGGTGGGATTTATCCTAACAAAGTTAATGTGTAAAATCTATCAAAACCATCCCACCCTGGGTGCCTCAATGTTTCAATGAGCTGTTTCCTGTTTTGTGTTTTTTTCTTTCTAGGATCTAAGGAGACAAAAGGCATTTAGAGGAGCTAGGAGTGGCCATTACTTCTACCTCCTGTAGGTATCTTTTCTCCCCCTGGATCTTACCAGCGTGGTGAAAGGGCTAAGAGCCCTGGCTTTGAAGTCAGATAGGCTTGAGACTGGAACATTTTTTAAAAGTTTGTTATAACTATTTTTTTTTAATTGTAAGTCCTTATTTTGAAATAATTAGACCCACAAGAAATTCCAGAAATAGTACAGATAGTTCCCATGTATCCCTCACCCGGTTTCCCCTAAGGATAATGTCATACATAACCACAGGACATCGGCAGACCAAGAAGCCAACCTTAATGTGTACCTTTTCAAGCACAGATACTATTCGGATTTCAACAGCTTTTGCATGAGCTCTGTATTTTTAATGATAGAGAGTGCATGTCTGCACAGAGGAGATGACAGAGAAAGAAAGAGAGAGGGGAGCCATGACAGGTTCTCATTCTACAATGATCTACTTTTTCCAGTTGTCCACCTCCCCCCCCACCCCAGCTCCTCAGAATCAAGGGCATCCCTGAGCTAGTCCGGTGTGTGTTCAGGCTGACCTCGGAATCTGAATTTATGGTCAGCCGTGGGGCTGCCAGCACTGTGGTCCTGTACATTAAGGACTGCACTATGGCTGGGCCATAGTTCTGGTTGTTTTGTCTTTGTTTTAGCAACAGGGTCTTGCTATGTTGCCCAAGTTCGCCTCAAACTCCTAATCATCCTGCCTCAGTCTCCCGAGTAGCTGGAACTACAGGCTGCATGGACTATTTTTGAGGTGTGTGTGTGTGTGTGTGTGTGTGTGTTTAAATCCATGATTGGTATAATTGTCACTTAGTCAGGATTTTAAACTTTTTATCCCCATATAGAAATTCCCTTGGTTGAACCAACCTCGTAGCCAAATGGTTAAGGGAGTCAGATTCCATATGGCCAACTACAGTTGGAATCCCTGCCCCGGAAGCTTGAAAAACACCTCAGGCAAATGTGTGTGCATGCTCAAAATCTTAACAGGATGAAGTCATGGAGGAGAAGGGATTATGGCATAACCATGCCCCCATGGGGGGGGGGTGCTTTCTTCCTATCTCTTTTTTTCTTTCTCTCTCCTTCTCTTTCTCTCTGTTGAGCACACACACTCTCTGACAACAAAAGAAAAAAAGAAAAAGCAAAAAAAATGTCCTTGTGTTACACCTTAGTAGTTTTATTTTACCTCCAACTCTAACTCCTGGCAATCATAGGTCCAGTCACCATTATGATTGTCATTTCAAAAATATTATGTAAAAGGAATCATATAGGTTGTATGTAGGAACTTCAGAATATAGAAAATGAAATTAAAGTACGAGTTTATTTTGGTGTAAAACTTTTTTTAAAATCAATACATATTTTTCTTATAATATGCTTTTTCATGAACTTTTTAAAGACCCATTGATCACTTTTTGAGACAGACTTTGTCCATTTGTCATAACTCCTTTAAGATCCACCCAAGTGGTTACATGTATCAAGAGTTAATTCCATTCTGTGGTTGAGTGGTGGAATTCTATAGTGTAGATGTCCCACAATGGGTAAACACACCCAGTCACCTGTTGTAGGACACCTGAATGGTTTCCAGTTCTTCACCAACACAAAGGAACTAGTTTAAAGTGACTAGTACAATATAGCTACCATGAACCTTCAGATACAGATTTTTGGGCAAACGTAACTTTTCATTTCTCTTAGATAAACACTCACAGAAGAGACCATTGGGTCATATGTTCTGTGTATGGATTACTTTATAAGAATGGCTAAACTTTCTTCCAAAGTGCTTATACCTTTTACAGTTCATGTCAGTGCTCGGTATTACCAGTAGCTTTTGTTTTGGATATTCTAATAAGCATGTAATAGTGACATATACAGGTTTAATTTACATTTTCCTAGAGGCTAATGATATTGCATATTTTTTCATGTACTTATTTGCTATCTATATTTGCTAGTCATCTTTAGACAAGTGACTGTTCAAGTGTTTTGCTCATGTTCTTTTTTCTCCCCAATTGGTCAGAGGATGCATGCACAAGGGAAAAAGTGAGAAAACAACCCCCAGTGGAGACAGTCCACCACAATCCCGTCTCCATTTCTCCTTCTTTTCAGGATTTTGGGCATGAACACACATGCCCCGCGTGTTTTCCGGGATGCTGGTTCCAAAATTTAAACTGCACCGTCAGCGGCATAGAATCTAGTGCCTTAACCATCAAGCTATCTGCTGGGTCCTTTTGCCAACATTCTAATTAGATTATTTTCTTACTATTGAATTTAGAGAGTTCTTTATCTATTCTGATTCAAGTTCTTTGTCAGATATGTGATATGCAAACATTCCTTCTCAGTTTGCAGTTTGTTTTTTCATTCTCTCAGTGGGTATTTTACAGAGCAAGAGATTCTAATTTCGGTGAAGCCTGCTCTGTGGGTTTTGTTCCCTCATTGGCCAGCAGTGATGGAGGTTGGGTCTATGCACAGACTGTACCAGAGTGGCCAGGACTGCTACAGGACAAGGCTCAGGGCATGCCGTGGGCTGAACTGGTCATCCTCACACTTTTTGTGGAGTTCTAGCCCCTAGAGTGATGGTATTTAAAAATGGGCCTTTATTTAAGTAGGTAATTGATGTTAAGTGAGGTCCTCCAGGTCCCCTAATCTGATAGGACCAGTGTCCTTATTTACTTTAGTTACCAGATGGTGGTGCAGTGGCAAAACTTAGCACTCTGCAAGACTGACCCATAGGAATGGTTCTCAAAGGCCTCCCTGAATGCATCAGGCACACGTATGCCCAAGATAAAGGGCTGGCTGGAGCTGGAGGTAGATCATGGCTTCATACCCTTGTCTTTCTGTCTCTCACTCATGGAAGAAATAAGTAAACTTATAAAAAAATAATAAATTTTAAAAAGAAAGAAAAAGCTTTTCAATTCTTTAGAAACACTTTTTCTTGAAGATACATTATGATAAAGGACAGGGCCAATTGGCGCTGTGATGGATCTCACATGGCTGACTGCAAGATTCAAGTCCCAACCCAGTGGTCTGAAAAACATGCCAAACACATGTGTGTGCATGCCTACAATCCCAAGAGGAGAATGGGGAAGAAGAGATTGCAGCATGGCCATTTCCCTTGGGGGGATGCTATCTTACATTCTCTCTCTCTCTCACTCACTCTCTCTCTCTCTCTCTCTCCCTCCCTCCCTCTCCTCCTCTCTCCCTCTCTCTCTCTCTCCCTTTCTCTCTCTGTGCCTCTCTCCAGGAAGTGCACATGCCATACAGCAAACTTTAAAAATAATAATAATGGCCCAACAGGTTGTGTAGTGGTTAAGGCTCTGGACTCCTACATGGCCAACTGTTATTCGAGTGCTGGACCTGGTAGCTTGCTTTCACACTTTTTCTCACTCTCTCTCTCTCTCCCCCTTTCTCTCTGGTGAGTATATGTGCCCTGTAGCAAATTAAATAATAATAATAATAATAATAATAATAATAATAATAATAATAATGCTGATAGTTAAAACTAAATAATCCTTTAAAAAAGAAAAAATAATAATGGACAAATACTAGGAGGAGGCTCTTCAGAAGTAAACATTTTTATCAATTCTGTACAAAACAAGAAAACATATGGCTTAAATCTTATTCAGTAATGGTATTTGTAGTAGAAATACAGCCAAAGTCCAAAGAATAGATAAACACTTTTTAAAAGATAGGGTCTCTCTGTGTCACAGTCCTCTGGCCTCAGCCCCCTGAATTGCTGGGATTACAGGCACACACTGCTGTGCCCAGCCTTGAGGCTGGACTGGGACGCAGACCCTGGCCTCTCATGTGACCGCAGCCTGCAGCCAGCTTCCTCTCAGCATCCACCACTGCAGCTAAGTCCAAACAGATTTTTAACTTGGTTTAAGATTAAAACTCAGAGACTAAGTGATTAGATCCAAATAGCTCTCAAATATCGCTCTGCTCAGCGGGGCTTCTCAATAGGACTTGAGTAAGTCAGTCCAAGTCTGAGCTCTTTAAGGAAGAGAAGACATTGTGTTGGTTAAAAAGAGATCCATATGCTTCAGACATATGTTTTGGACTGTCAGATGGCATGGTTGTCAGTCCATTATAAAAATTCAGGATCCTGACTTGTGTTTTCACCCCAGCAGAAGGTCTTCTCACCTCCCCAGTATACCATAACATGCCTGCAAAAAAGCTAAGATTTTATTTTAAAAGAGCTTCAAATCTTCTCGAAGTCTTAGTAGAAATCTCACATGAGGTCTTCGCACCAGAGGAATTTTCTAGGACCCAGAAGGAAGATGTCAATAGGAGATCTTAGTACAGAGGGAGTATCAAAAGAAGGCGACAGTGTGTTCCTGGTTCTCCTCTCTAGTTAAAGTTGCATGCATATTCAGCAAGGACCTTCTGTGTTCCCATCCCATGCACAGTTCTGAGGACATGAAAATGATGGTCCTCTGATTCCTGTCCATGAGGAATTAGATCAGAACAAGATGAGCAATAAATTATGTCACTGGACTCCCATGTAGTCGACCGCGGTTCAAGTCCCAGACCCAGTGGCTTAAACTCACGGCGGGTGCCTCCGCGTGCACGCCCAAGATCCCAAGAGGAGAATGGAGGAGAAGGGATTGCGGTGTGGCCATCCCCCCTGGGGGGTGATTTCTCATTTTCTGTCTCTCTGTCTCTCTCTGTCTTTCTGGCAAGCGCACGCACCCTGTAGCAAAAACCTCTCCCCCCCAAAAAAAAAGTGTAAAAAAGACTAGCAACAAGAGATGAGCCAGGGAAATGGCATACGAGGACTAAACTGTCCAGCAGAGATGGGGCGGGAAGCGGGACACAACTGTGCCATCCTGGAGCATACGGGAAGGCCCTGGGTTTGGTTTCCGGGTCGACATGAACAGTCTGTGCACCAAGCTGTGCCCTTGATCATGACCGATGGGAAAGCAGAAGGCAGAGCAGGGGGCACATACGTAGCACGATGAGACTCTCTCAGAGGAGTTCTATCCCCTCTATCTCTTTCCTACTCAGGAAATACATAAACTAAAAACCAACAAAACTATCTGAAAACTAAAGTCAGGCAACAAGAACGTAGAAGGGTTAAAGAATTTTTTTTAAATGTACATAAGGGGCCAGCCAGTAGCATGGTGGTTAAGGGTCAGGTTCCCACATGGTTGATTGTGCAGTTGAGTCCAGACCCACCAGCTTGAAAAGCACACCAGGCGCCTGTGCATGTGTGCCCAACATTTCAAGAAGAAAAATAAGAGTGATTGAAGTGTGGCCATCCCCCAGAGGGGTGCTTTCTCACTCACTTTCTCGCTTTCTCTTTTCAGTGAGTGCACACAGCCAACAGCAAATTTTTTAAAAAATGTACTTAGGAGACAGAATTTTGATAGATTGTAGAGTAAGGATATAGAAACAATTTATAACTCCAAGATGACTCCCCTCTCTTGCCGTGTGACAGGATTGATTGGTGGGTTAATTCATCAACACAGAGAATACAGGAGAAAGAGAGGAAAAAGAGTAATAAGACAAAGATTTGCGGTCTTGGGTGGACTGAACTTTAAGAGTTTAAGGACATCCCAGTGGACGAATCAGGGCGGTGAGCCACCAGGGAGCAGAGCAGGAGTGATAGAACGAAGATAAGATAAGAAATTCAGGCAGAAAAAAAAAAAAAAGAGAGAGACTTAGTCTATTCTGTGCCATGAAGACATTCAGAAGTAGCTAGATGATGCTTGGAGTGGGGCAACTTTCAAGCCACAGTACTTCATGGAGCGACAGAAGTTATAATGGCATTTGTTGTCATAGAGTGATGAAACAAGAGATGGCTTAGCTAAAACCTCCTAGGAATTTAGAAGTAAATTTGAGTTTTATTCATGACAACATCCACATTAGCTTGGAAAATAATGATACATAAAAACACACATCATGTTACTGATATATACTAAGACTGATGTTCAAATAGATTCATGTAAAAAATGCATTAGGGACCAGCAGTTAGCGTAATGACTATGTCGCTGAACTCCCACGTAGCCGACCATGGTTCAAGTTCCGGACCCGGTGGCTTAAACTCACACCAGGCGCGTGTGCGTGAGTACCCAAGATCTCAAGAGGAGAATGGAGGAGAAGGGATTGTGGCATGGCCATTCCCCTGGGGGATGATTTCTCGCTTTCTGTCTCTCTGTCTGACGAGGGCACATGCCCTATAGCAAAAAACTCCCCAATAAATAAATAAATAAATAAATAAATAAAATAAAATAAAATAAAAAATACACTAATTCCTTGACACCCTCCAACCCAGTGGCTCAAAGGCTGATGCCATTTGGTGTTGGCAAAAATCCAAAAGGAGTGTGCTGATCCTACTTAGGAGGGAATCTGCTGATTAGTGTGGGAATGTCTTGCTAAATAAATATAAAACCAGCCCTAGGACCAGTAGATGGCGTAATGGTTACATCACTGGACTCCCCCAGACCAGCAGCTTGAAACACACCAGGTGCATGTGCATGTGTGCTCAAAATCCCAAGAGGAGAATGGAGGAGAAGGGATTGCAGTGTCTATCTGTGTCTGTCTCTCCAGTAAGCACACATGACCTATAGCAAAAATCTCTCTCTAAAATAATAAATAAATAAATAAAGCCAGCCCTCAATGCCCATCATGATCTGACTTTCGCTACTCAGTCTCATCTTGTACCAAGGTCCGTGTTCGTTCTTTCTCCCCACATTTGGTCGTACTGGTCTGCTTTTGGTTCTTCAGAACCACCATTCTCTCCCATTTCTCAGGGTACCACGAGGGAAAGTTTTCCTATTTGGAAGATTCTCTTCCTCACTCACACTCTCTTCCCTTTGCCTAACAGGCTCCTAGACAGCCTCCATATCAGAAAGTCTTGTTATAGGTTCCAGTGGTGTTATGAAATAGCAGGAAAACCCTTGGTCTGTAAATTGTTTCTCGTCTTAGATCGGCTTCTGTCTAGCTGAGTGCCTTTAGGTTATCTATCTCTGAAAATTAACATACTCATTAGAAAAATAGAGCTAAAAATACCAACTATGCCCAACCCAAAGAGTAATCAGAAAATTACAAGGTAACAGGAAGGGCTTTGAATAGTACAAGGCATGTGTTTAGAAACCTCCACCAGAGCCATTCTATTGCTCAGTCCAGATCTCCCCAGCCTGCTCTTTGCCTTCTCTTTTCTTCACAGTAGGTACCAGAGGTTCAACTAGCACAGATATGACTCACTTTCCTCACCTGAAATAACAGTCGCCACTCACTCAAGCCCTTTCACTCATGCTGCTTAAGACTGGTTGCTCTCCTTAGTTATAATCATATTTGAAGACCTGGAGCACACAAAGTTGAGTGCTAATTACCACCAGGAAACAAAACTAGCAAACTCAGTGTTGCTGGTTATAGAACGTTGGAAATACTGGGTCATCAGAAAAGTTGTGACTGTTTTTCTGTGCAAAAATACTTTGGAGTCCTCTCATTCATGTTTCACCTAATAAAAACTACTCGGTTCTCTGCATTCCAGCTTTCTTCTCAAATATGAAAACTCAACAAAATTTCCTTCTCTTTTTCTTAGCAAAATCCCTGATAAGTCTTCCTCCTTTTCCTAGACTAAGAATGTCGTCTGCAAAGAAAGGTTGTCTTTTTGTTTTAGGTGCAGTTCGTAACTTGGAAGTGTTCAGCTCAGGAGACTCCAGGGAGTCTCACCCCCAACCAGGAATGATCTGGAAAAAGGAGGGAACACTTGGCCCATGTGCTGCCACTCTCCACACCAGTACCAACCTTTCTAAATGAGCATAGTGCTCTTTCCCGCTGATTCCAGCCCACCTCAGAGTTCTGCTCAGTCCAGCCTTTCAACCAGTCCTCATCCATCAAAAGCTGGCAGGTGAGATAAAGTCAATTAGTTGCAAATACCACTGAGGCAAAACCTTTCTCCAAAAGTTCATTCTTAATGTACTCGAGTGACCTTTTACATAAAGCCTTCTACTGTGCCAGAATTGGAAAGTGCCCTCACTGTAATTTGTATGTACTCTGGCTCCCCGCAATGATGTTCAGAGCAGGTTGGCAGGCTGCTCTAAGAAAAGATTTATTAATTGGAGCAATTGTTTTTTGGATAAAAATGTACAGATTGGAATGGTCCTTAGGAGGTGATGTGGTCCTTTCCCTAGAAGTTTTGTACTGTGTTTTTATGATCGCTGTTCAGATGCTGGAAACCAGACTTCTGCACACAACTGCACAATGTGGAGCTACTCTCTAGACACTGTCAGGATACCTCTGGCTCAGAAAGCACTAAGCAAAGTTGAGGAGAGGGGAGAAGTATTGAAAACAAAGGCTAAGTAAAATTTCACACAATTAATATTGAGATCCTCAATTCTCTTTTATGGATTAGGTTCCCAAAATGCTAATAGTCAGTACTATACCTCCAGGCAAGAGACTGTAGATTCTTCTCCTGGAAATCTGTCTAGCCCAAGCAAAAAGAAAAAAAAAAAGTTAAAGATCATGGTATCAAAGATTCCTCCAGAAAATCTACCCAGCAGATCATACAACAGTGACACTCACAGGTGACAAGACCTAGTCATAAGGAGTTTCCAGTCAGCATTTGTGACCCATTCTTAAATAAGATGAGACTGCAAAGGATCTTCAGACATTTGAGTAAGACTCTAATGTGTAAACAGAGTCCAAAGCAAATAATACGAAGACTATTGGAAAGGTATTTTTATACAGGGAGAAGAAAATGTCAAGGAATCAATGTCTTCAAAGAGAAGAGTAAATTTTTATCAATTAGACCAAAAAAAGAAGCTATTTTTTTATAAAAAGAGATTGAAATAACAAAAAAGAGCTCTTGAAATTAAAAAGTTTTAATCAAAAGGTTGGAAAATAAAGCTGAGGAATCTTCCTAAAAATAGAGCAAAAGGTAGGGGTAGGTATAGAAGCACAAATAATAGAACTAAAAAGGTCCAACATCCAAATAATGGAATTTTTAGAGAAGAGAAAGAAAAACTATAGGAGAAGTCGTAAGAGAAGAATGTTTTTAAACAATTCTTAATACTAAAGGTCATAATTTCCAGACTGAAGGGATCTACTGAGTGTTAAACACAATTACTAAAGACAGATTCACACTAAGACACACATTAAGGCATTGCCATGGTCTGAAAATAGATCCTTTTCCCCAAAATTCATATGTTCAAACCTACTCACCAAGACAAAAGCTTTTCCTTTCAGAAATTTCCTTTCTTTTGGGAGATGCTTAGTTCATGAGGGCTTCACCCTCATGAACAGGATTAGTGTCCTTATTAAAAAGAACCCCTTGGGGACCAGCAGTTAGCATAATGGCTATGTCGCTGGACTCCCATGTAGTTAACCACGGTTCGCATCCTGGACCCGCTGGCTTAAACTCATGCCGCGCGCGTGTGTGTGCATGCCCAAGATCCCGAGAGGAGAATGGAGGAGAGGGGATTGAGGCGTGGCCATCCCCCCTAGGGGATTTCTCGCTTTCTGTATCTCTCTGTCTCTCTGTCTGTCTGGCGAGCACACGCACCCTATAGCAAAAAAAAACTCTAAAAAATTTTTTTAAAAACCCCTTTAGCTAGTTGACTTCTTCTACCATGTAAGGATATTGCTAGACAAGAGGTCCTACGTCTGGGTCCAGAGACCTAAAGCAGGTCTAACCCTTTGCCACTCAACAAAACACAGAGAAACCGTGTTGTTGGAGGGAGAGGAATGGATGGTCACCCCAGGAAGACATGTAAGAATATCTTCAACTGCTCAGCCAGTGGGGAAGGGAGGAACTATGGAGCTAATGGCTGTGTATAGAAAAGCATAGGTCAGGTTAGTTTTTAGATGGGAGGTACAACCAAGAAATTCATCTTCAAACAGGAATTTCAGTTTTCTAGGGAAGAATGTCCCCAACTGTTTCAAGTTCCAGGTTGACTATTCATCTCCTTAGAGTTCCTAAGAGAAGTTTCAAACAGAGTATTGAGTTGAGAGAAAAGCAATTTTGATTAATAAGATGGAGTTAGGCTGGCTAAAGCAGCTCCCTATTACAAAGACACAGCTGGAAGGTGCTGTCTATGAAACAAAAGCCTTCGGCAGATACTGGGTCACCAGCATCCAGAACTGTAAGGAATAAGTCTCCTTTTTGTTTTTTTATAAGCCCCAGTTTATGATATTTGTTATCACAGCCTCAACATGCTTAGACACATCATCATGAAATTTTAAAACAGTGGAACAGAGAGATTTTATGTTGGAGGTGTTGGAAAATCACGCTGTATACTAACAATCATAATGGCCTCACTTTTTTGAGGAAAGCTGGGAAGTTATAGAGCAATGTCTTCAGATCTCTGAGTAAAAGAGCAATGTCTTCAGATCTCTGAGTAAAAAATTACTTCCAAACTATAATCTATGCCCAGCCAAATGACCAATCAAATATGATGATAAAATATATTTTCAACTAGTCAAAGTCTCAAAAAATTAATCTTCCACATACCCTCCTTAGAAAACTATTAGGAGAACTTCACTCCACCAACACAAGGAAATAAAACAAGAAAATTTAAAACAAGACACAAGAGAATTCAACACAGGAAATAGATTTAGGGAACTCCAGGATGAAAGTGGAGGAAGTCCTCCAGCCTGGGTGAAAATCAAACCACACCAGTCAGATGATTCTGGAAGACATACAGAGAGACTTCAGAAATTCATGAAAATGAAATTAAGGTACAAGTTTATATTGATGAAAACAATTTTTGAAATCCATGTTTGTTTCTTTCATAATAACATTTTCCATGAACTTTTTACAGGTCCCTTGTATCTCAATGTAAATAAGCTTAGTAAATGGAGCTGGTCAAGGCATAGCCAAAATATTGCATGCTATCGTCAGGAAAGATAAAACACAACTGAATCACTGAGCCACGCTGCATGGTCTCCAGACGTTGTGCCATGTGAGATAATAAATGTCCCTAGCTTACATTTCTTCCAGCTGGATATTTCATTTCATTCCTTCCATGGACAATGATCCAAGTGATACAAAGAGTCCAGTTCCTTCAGAAGAATAAGGGTTGGGGAGGGACACGTGGTCTGGAAAGTCATCCTGCGCTTCGGCAGGTCACTTGTCGAGAACATGAGCATCTTACTCACTTTCCCTCTCCTGCATCTATTTCATCTCCTCTCTTGAGCCATCCGTTCCTCTGCTTAGTCATAATAGTGTCTGTTCCTTTTTTTAGCAAATGGCTGATCACAAGCCTTCTCTATTTTATGGCTTCATTTTCACTTTGTATCTCTCTTATTGGTAAGAATACATATTTTCTAGTAATTTCTTGAAAAAGTGAACAGGAAAGTGTCAGCTCATATTGTTTGTTTGTTTGTTTGTTTACTTATTTATTTTGGAGAGACTTTTGCTATAGGGCACATGCACTTGCCAGAGAGACAGAGAGAAAGCAAGAAGTCACCCACCAGGGGGAATGGACAAGCTGCAACCCCTTCTCCTCCATTCTCCTCCTGGGATCTTAGGACACACATTCACCCAGCATGAGTTTTAAGCCACCAGATCCAGGACTTGAACTGCAGTTGGCCATGTGAGAGTCCAGAGATGTAACCGCTACGCCATCTGCTGGCCCCACCAGTTCATATTTTTATGCTGTTTCACATGGTATGTATTCAGTATGGTATTTCTTACAGTTCTGGAAGCTGAGAAGTCCAGTTTTCTGATTGGTCTGGCTTCATTACAATTCCTATTTCTTGTCCAATCAGAAAAGGACTGGCATCACAGCAATGTGACTCCGCCTAGACTCATTGCCATCTCAGAAGGCGGCTTTTGGGCTTACCGGGTGCCTTTTCTTCTTGGAATAGGCTGTAAAATAGACTGGCGGGCTTAACTTCAGAAAACTGGTTACTTTTTTGAAACACTAAAAAAGAGAGAATACACAAACTCCTTTTAAAAAAAAAAAAATTGTTCTATTGTGCCCATGCACTTGTGAAAGCGACAGAGAATGAGCAAGAGAAAGAGAGAGAAAGTACCCCCAAGAGGAATGCCCATACCATAATCTCTTTTCCTCCTTTCTAACTTTTTACAGGTCCCTTGTATCTCAATGTAAATAAGCTTAGTAAATGGAGCTGGTCAAGGCATAGCCAAAATATTGCATGCTATCGTCAGGAAAGATAAAACACAACTGAATCACTGAGCCACGCTGCATGGTCTCCAGACGTTGTGCCATGTGAGATAATAAATGTCCCTAGCTTACATTTCTTCCAGCTGGATATTTCATTTCATTCCTTCCATGGACAATGATCCAAGTGATACAAAGAGTCCAGTTCCTTCAGAAGAATAAGGGTTGGGGAGGGACACGTGGTCTGGAAAGTCATCCTGCGCTTCGGCAGGTCACTTGTCGAGAACATGAGCATCTTACTCACTTTCCCTCTCCTGCATCTATTTCATCTCCTCTCTTGAGCCATCCGTTCCTCTGCTTAGTCATAATAGTGTCTGTTCCTTTTTTTAGCAAATGGCTGATCACAAGCCTTCTCTATTTTATGGCTTCATTTTCACTTTGTATCTCTCTTATTGGTAAGAATACATATTTTCTAGTAATTTCTTGAAAAAGTGAACAGGAAAGTGTCAGCTCATATTGTTTGTTTGTTTGTTTGTTTACTTATTTATTTTGGAGAGACTTTTGCTATAGGGCACATGCACTTGCCAGAGAGACAGAGAGAAAGCAAGAAGTCACCCCCCAGGGGGAATGGACAAGCTGCAACCCCTTCTCCTCCATTCTCCTCCTGGGATCTTAGTACGCACATGCACCCAGCATGAGTTTTAAGCCACCAGATCCAGGACTTGAACTGCAGTTGGCCATGTGAGAGTCCAGAGATGTAACCGCTACGCCATCTGCTGGCCCCACCAGTTCATATTTTTATGCTGTTTCACATGGTATGTATTCAGTATGGTATTTCTTACAGTTCTGGAAGCTGAGAAGTCCAGTTTTCTGATTGGTCTGGCTTCATTACAATTCCTATTTCTTGTCCAATCAGAAAAGGACTGGCATCACAGCAATGTGACTCCGCCTAGACTCATTGCCATCTCAGAAGGCGGCTTTTGGGCTTACCGGGTGCCTTTTCTTCTTGGAATAGGCTGTAAAATAGACTGGCGGGCTTAACTTCAGAAAACTGGTTACTTTTTTGAAACACTAAAAAAGAGAGAATACACAAACTCCTTTTAAAAAAAAAAAAATTGTTCTATTGTGCCCATGCACTTGTGAAAGCGACAGAGAATGAGCAAGAGAAAGAGAGAGAAAGTACCCCCAAGAGGAATGCCCATACCATAATCTCTTTTCCTCCTTTCTTCTCTTGGGATTTTGGGCATAGACATACATGAACCCACATGTTTTTCAAGCCCCTAGGTCCAGGACTCGAACCCCACAGTTGACCATATACATGTAGCATCCAGCTGACTTAATCACCATGCCACTGGCTGGCCCCACAAGTCCTTTTCTGGCGCATTCCTTCTATGCCACCTCACTGTAAAGACATTAAAAAGCCAAAACAGAACTTCCTGCCACAACCATTTTGCCTTGTGGCCTCACTGGAAATGAGATGTGACCCACCGTGTAAGTCGTGCCCACCACGTCTGTAATCTCCATCCTACAAATATGATGCCCTTTGGGTAGTTTCATCTCCAGGCAAAAACATCTCATTTCTCATTTCTTTACACAATCACTCTGAGGACTAAGGAAGGAAATATCTCATTCATTACATTTGTAGAACTTATCTCCATAAAATGAATGTGTAGATTAGTTTTTGTTCAACAATAACAAAAAGCATTATGCAAATTGTAAAGGTAATATTTTAAGTTATGGTATTTTATTCATACATTATGTAATGAATACAATTTAAGAATCTTTTGTCCTTGCGTTGATCACAAAATACACAGGTCATTTCCTGTGGGGAGTCAGAAATTCATGATAGATGAGAGGATAATACATGGGTATACATATAAATGCATAGTATATTATAGAGAAACACACCTAGATAGAATCAATGTGCCTTTAAGTGCATATAAGCTTTATCATAGCTTAATGTGTATGTTCCTATTTTTAGATAATGCTAATATGCTATATATACATGGAGGCTTCAGTGTGTATATGTGTGTACATATGTTGAAAGGAGAGAAAGTGAAATGTCTTTAAAGACATGAATGTCATATAATAACGTGTACTACTGTTACCATTATATCTTAACACTTTGTTTAAAGATTTTTTTGCCATAAGGCATATGTGCTTGCTGAAGAAAAAGAGACAGAGACAGAGAGAGGGAAAGTGAGAAATCACACCCCAAGGGAATGGCCACATAGCAACCCCTTCACCTCCATCTCCTTTCGGGATTTTGGGCATACACGCACACATGCCTGGTGTGATTTTCAAGCCATGAGGTCCAGGACTCAAATAGCTGTCGGCCAGGTGGGAGTCTAGTACCTTAACCACCCGCTGGTCCCATCTTTAATACACATTTTAATATGCCTCTAATGCTAACTCTGTGACAGCCCAGCAACAACACCCCCCCCTGGCGGTGGGGTCCTGGCTGAGGCATGAAGGCTTCTTATTACAGGAACTTGAACTACCATACATACCCAGTCACTGGTCAGTAACAGTTCATGTTTACTGAGCACTTACCACATGCTGGACATGGTCAGGGGCTTTTCCCTTCATTTAAGGATAAACAGAAGACGGTGTTATAAGAATGTGACCAAATCTCCCTTTACGTTCTTCACACACTTGTCCCTTCCGCCCCACCCAGGTTGTCATCACCTCAAGTAGAGCTGGCCATCCTACCCTTGAGCTTAGAATTCCTTTGTTCTTCAGTCTGCTCTCCCCCAGCCCCTCCCCCCACCAGTTTCTCCTTTTCCACAGGGAATATTTTATGGGATCTCGTCCCAACAGCTTGTGAGTTTGGGGATGTAAAAACCATCTTCCTTCCTGTTGTCCTCCTCTGACCGCATGAAAGACAGCATTGCACAGGAGGGTCAGAGGGAAATCCCGGAGAGAACGCTGGCTCAGCAACACTGAACTCCACCTTTCCCGCACTCTGTGTTCTTGCACGAACTGTCGCAGACTTCATCATGAGGAAAATGCCATAGGGTAGAAGATAATCTCTGTGATGCTTAACTGTATATCAATTTAGCTGGACTGACAGATGCCAGACAATTGGAAAAGACATGATTGTCGGGTGTTTCCAGCAAAGACTTGAACTGGTAGACTGGGTTAAAAAGATCACTCTCACCAATGGAGGTGGGCATTATACAATCCATGGAGGCTCAAACGAAACAAGGTGGAGGGGCTGGTTTCATGGCCTAGTGATTAAGGGAGCTAAACACCACATGGCCAATTGTAGAGCCCCATACCTGGCAACTTGAAAAACACACTGGGAATGTGTGTCTACCCCAAATCCCAACAGACCGGAGACATGGAGGAGAAGGGATTGCAGTGTGACCGTGCCCCGGGGTGGAGGGAGCTTTCTTCCTTTCCTTCCTTCTGTGTCTCTGTCTCTATCTCCCTCTCTCTCTCTGTCAAGCTCACATACCTTCTCGCCCCCCCAAAAAAAATGTGGAAGAAGGGAAACTTTTCTCTCTTCTTTAGCTAGACTATCCATCTTCTCTTGACTTTGAACATCAGAACTGGTTCTCAGGCCTTTAAACTCTGGGACTAACACCAGCTACAAACCCTCATCCTCCACCTAAGTTCTTAGACCTTTGGGCTTAGATTAAGATTTACATCATCAGTTCTCAGACCTCTGCAGTCAGACTGGATTATACCACTGGGCTTTTCTGGTTCTCTAGCTTGTAGACAGCACATTGTGGGACTTAGCCTCTGTAATGGTACAAGACAATTTCTATTACATATAATAAGATACATCATATAGTTTGTATATCACAAACATGTACACACATAATCTCCTATTGGTTCTGTTTCTCTGAGAATATTGTTTAATGCAGATTTGGGGGCCAAGAGTGGTTTGAGAAGAACAGAATTTCAAGGATGATTATTTTGAATTGGTTCTGAGATTTCTGGAATTGGCTTTCTAGTCTAATTAGATTTAAAGACAATAATGCCTCTACTTCCAGTAAAAGAGAGCATTGATAGTTCATGGCATAAATTGGTTTCTAGACACACACAAAATATCTGCTTAGGATACTCCTATCGACCACATATGAGAAGCAAGGAGCTCAGTGTCTCTGTGTATATTTTTGAACATTTTTGGAAAACTAAGATGACATTGGATGGTTGTTCCTAATGTTACCAGACAAAGTGGAAAAAGATATGAGCCCAGGGATTCAAATTCCCAGTTCAAGTGCTTGCATCAATGACCTAAAAGCTTCTACGTGTGCCCCAGGGGAGAACCTTATCTCCTGTAGCCTCAGGGCTGAAATTGCCCAAAAGATAATACAGGATCTTAGCCTATGATTCACCAAATTACAACAAAAGTTGAACTTCCAACTTCACAGGATGGCTAGTGTTATAGTGAGGGTATTAAGAAGGAAAGGAAGGAGTAAGTTGGAATGAGGATGTGTGGGAGGATGCTGATGAAGTGGGAGATGTCAAGTCCCTAAATTATGATTCCTTTGCTTTATTAGTAGAAGAAGTCTCCTCAGTAGAAGAGGCCTCCTACCCTGAAGGATTGGTCTAACACCCCAGTAGAAGTGACTTCCCCACTCCCAGTGGCAGCAACATCTCACCTCCAGTGGTATCAGCCTTTCTACCCTCTCAGACAGGATTAGCCCTGCATTGCCTGAGAAAATGGTCATGGCATTTCCTGGGGCCAGTTGCCATGCAAGACTTTACTGATTCTTCTTAACAACCACCTCCACCACGTCTCTGTGCTTTTAGACCAATAACTAGACCGAAGTCCCAGCCTAACCATGGCCCTCCAGTTAGCATAGGGGCTTATGGAGGTCAGGCAATTAATGGAGTTTTAGCTCAGGACCGTCTCATGAGATCCAGGAGTTTCCCGGGCCCATCTTGTGGCTCCTAGAGGTGAAGTCCTAAGTGTGACTGATGAGGAGGGAGGCTTTGTTACAAAAGAAATACTTGAGTTTTCTAACTTAGGCAGAAATCTAGGGACAATGTGTGGGAATGGATATTAAGTGTATGAGCTAATGGCAGCATAAATTTGGATCAGGTAGAACTTATTGATATAAGCTCACTAAACAGAGATTCTGCATTTAATATTGCAGATTGGGAACTGGAAAAAGTTCTTAATGGTTTGTTTGGTAGGTTGGTTGAAATATGGATTAAAAGATGGCCTAATGTAACCAAATGGGAAGTGCTTGATATCCTTTGGTTTAATGTAGCAGAAGAAATACAAAGGCTTAGGGAGGTGAGTATTAGAGTAGATAGGTCATTTAACACATACTCACCCAGACTTGACAATCCAGAAGAGCTAACTTTCTCCAATACTTTGAGAAATAAATTCATGAGGAGAGCCCCAGCACACTTAAGGAGCTCTGTGATCACTCTTCTCTGAACGCCAGACCTCACAGTGAAAACCAAAGTGCCTCAATTAGAAAACATACACACACTGGGAGAAGCTCAATTCTGGAGTGGCAGGGCCAAAGGGTGACACTCAACCGCCAAAGGCAAAGTGGGCATGGTTACCATGATGAATAGCAGAGTCAAAGGAGCCATCAGAATAGTCTGACTCATGCTTACTAGGGAGTTGGCTAGTTAGTCACAGTGTTCCTGGAAGTGAAATAGGTAAGAACCCTATTACATTCTTACTTGAGCTGTATAAAACTAAGAACTTTCAGGTCAAGTGAATAAAAGTCTAACTCAAATCATAAAAGCAGAGAGTCACAGCTCCTCTCCATCAATTCTAGACTTGTGCAATTTTATGTTCATAACCTCTGAATGAAGGCAACGCCAGGTCTTCTCAGGGAAGGAAACTGGTACACTACCCAAAACTTATACCAAAAATCTTTCTCCCAGCTTACCCCACAGGGACCAATGGTTGGTTTGTTTTTTCATTTTGTTTTGGTGGGTTTTTTAATATTAATTTAATCACTTATATCTTTATAATGTATAACATTTCTTTTTCTAGCATGATTACTATGCATGTCAGTCAAGACAAAAACATTACTATCCACATGATCATCATCAAATAGCTTTTCTTTTTTTTTCAGATTATTATTATTTTTATTCTCCTTTTTTTAAAGCATCCAATCACTATACAATATTTGACTGAGAAAAAGAATTGACATAATATGAAATACTTCTCAGACCAGTCCAGTAGAGAATACTATACATGTTATCATCGACAGGTAGTAAACCATCTCTGTGTCCACAAATGTCCTGCCTCTCTATTTGTTCTCATGCTATCCTTCTCTATACTCTTCCCTTCTATCCCCTCTCCCCACCACATTCCACACTGCCTTCAGTGTCCATAACTATTTTGACTGATTTTATGTCCTTCAATATTTCCATCTCTACCATATAATGCACATAGTCATATATATTAAGTGGATATGTACAATATCTTTATTTCATAGCCTGGCTTGCTTCACTCAGCAATAAATCTTCCATACTTGACCACTTTCTGTCAGACGCCAGGGTCTTGTTGTTTTTTTTATGGCTGAATAGTATTCTCTAAAGTATATGTGCTACACTTTTTCAATCCATTCATCTGTTCGTGGGCATTTGGGATGGTTCTATGTCTTAGGAATTGTGAATAATGCTACAATAAATATCGATGTGCAAACACTTTTCCAACCAATGTTTATCGCAGCATAATTCACAATTGCTAAGACATGGAATCAACCCAAATGCCCACGAACAGATGAATGGATTGAAAAACTGTGGCATATATACTCTATGGAATACTACTCAGCCATTAAAAAAAAGACCCAGGCTTTTGATAGAAAGTGGATGTATATGGAAAATTTATTGCTGAGTGAGGCAAGCCAGGCTATGAAGGAGAGACTTGTAGGTCTCCACTTAATATATACTGAGTATCCACACTCTATGACCAAAACTGGATGACTAAAGGATATAGAAACAGAGTAAATGGTTGTGAATACAGATATAAGGAGGGAAGAGAGTGAGTGAAGGACTAGAGTCTGAGGAAGGACATTAAGGAGAAAAATAAAGAAGCATAACATTAATGGGACAAAGAAATGGGGTATTATCTGTAGAAGATAACCTTATAGTATTATCAACCGGACTGGAGGGAAATGTACACATGTCAGAATATTCGCTTTGCAAGCTAAATAATGTGACTGAATATATCAAAGAACTTGAAATAAAATTAAATTAAAATTAAAAAACATTGATGTGCAAGTGCTTTTTCTGATTGAGCATTCTCCTGCCCTTTGGGTATTTTCAACTCTTCTTTGCCTATTTGAATGCCTTTTTTATTATTCTCTTTTCTGATTGCATTGGATAAGACTTCCAGCACTATATTGAAAAGAAGTGGAGAAAGTGAGCAGCCTTGTATAGTACCAGTTTTAGTGGAAAAGCCTTAGCTTTTCTCCATTCAGTATAATGTTAGCTAAAGGTTTTTCATATATGGCTTTTATTGTGTTGAGAAATGACCCTTCTAAACCAATATTACTGAGAGTCTTAATCATGAAAGGCTGTTGTATTTTATCAAATGCTTTCTCTGCATCGATTGAAATGATCATATGAATTTTATCTTTCTTTCTGTTAATATGGTGTATTGTATTTATAGTCTTGCGTATGTTGAACCACCCTTGCATCCCTGGAATAAAGCCTACCTGGTCATGATGAATAATCTTTTTTATATGTTGTTGGATACAATTTGCAAGTATCTTGTTGAGAATTTTTGCATGTATATTAATCGAGATATTGGTCTATAGTTTCCCTTTTTTGTCATGTCTTTATCTGTTTTGGGAATGAGGACGGTAAAGGCTTCATAAAATGAATTTGGAAAGTTTTCTTCCTTTTAGATTTTTAAAATAATTTGAGTAGAATTGAGGTTAACTCTTCCTTAAAAGTTTTGTAGAATTCAGGGATCAGCAGTTGGTGTAATGACTATATCGCTGGACTCCCAAGTAGTCGACCGTGGTTCGAGTCCTGGACCTGGTGGCTTAAACTCACACCGGGTGCATGTGCATGCATGCCTAAGGGGAGAAGGGTTTGTGGCGCGAGGGGTAATTTCTCTCTTTCTGTCTCTCTCTCTCTCTCTCTCTCTCTCTCTCTCTGCCTTTCTGGTGAGTGCACGTGTCCTATAGCAAAAACCCCTCAAAAAAAAAAAAAAGTTTTGTAGAATTCAGAAGTAAAGCCATCAGGACCTGGGCTTTGCTTTGTCAGGAGGTTATTTATTACTGATTCAATCTCATGGCTTGTTATGGGCCTAGTCAGGTTTTCTATGTCCTCCTGATTCAATCTTGGTAGATTATATGCATCCAGAAATTTGTCCATCTCCTCCATGTTCTCTTGTTTTTCGGCATATAATTACTCATAGTATCCTCTAATGATGTTTTGTATTTCTATCGTGTCTGTTGTTATCGATATTTCCAGACCTGTTCCTATCATCAAGTTAGCCATTTTCTTGGGTGTTGTTTTTTTTTAATTTTTTTTTTTTTGGAGAGATTTTTTCGCTATAGGGCATGTGCGCTCGCCAGACAGAGAGAGAGAGACATAGAGACAGAAAGCAAGAAATCACCCCCCCAGGGGGGATGGTCATGCCGCAATCCCTTCTCCTCCATTCTCCTCTCGGGATCTTGGGCATGCACACACACACGCCCGGCGTGAGTTTTAAGCCACCGGGTCCGGGACTCGAACCACAGTCGACTACATGGGAGTCCAGCAACATAGCCGTTACGCTAACTGCTGGTTCCCTTCTTGGTTGTTTTTATATTCTCTCAAATCCATCCATCTGACTTTTTAGTTTTCCTGGTATAGCACTCCCTTCAGAACCTCTTGAAGAGCTGGTCTGGAGTTGGTAAATTCTATCAGGTTTTGTTTATCCGAGAATGTTTTTATCTGCTTTCCCAACATGAAGAATAATCTTGTCAGATATAGTATTCTTGGTTGAAATTGTTTTTCACTTAACACTTTTAATGTATTTTCCCATTCTTTCCTTGCTCACATTGTTTCTGACAAGAGGTCTGATGTTAGCCTGATGGGATAACCTTTTTAAGTAACTTGAGATTTTCCTCTTGCCAATTTTAGTATCTTGTCATTGTGGTTTTAGCCAATCTGGCTATGATGTGCCTTGGAGAAGATCTTCTTGGGTTGATTCTATTTGGGATCCTATGTATTTCCTTTTTTTTGTTTATTTTTTTTTCTTTTTTTGAGAGGTTTTCGCTATAGGGCGCGTGCACTTGCCAGACAGACAGAGAGAAACAGAGAGACAGAAAGTGAGAAATCAACCCCCAGGGGGGATGGCCATGCAGCAATCCCTTCTCCTCCATTCTCCTCTCAGGATCTTGGGCACACACGCACACGCGCCCGGAGTGAGTTTTAAGTCACCGGGTCTGGGACGCAAACCGCAGTCTACTACGTGGGAGTCCAGCGACATAGCCATTACACTAACTGCTGGTCCCAGGGATCCTATGTATTTCTTGGGTCTGGATATTTGAATGCCTTTCTAGGTTTGAAAAGTTTTCTTCCAGGATTTCATGGAATAAATTATCAATACCCTTATTTTTTTCTTCCTCTTCTGGGACACCAATTATCCAGATGTCTGGGCACTTGATAGTATCTAGTATTTCTTGTATATTATCCTCATTTTTCTTGGTTGTTCTCTCAGTCTTTTTGGTCATTTTTCCTAGGTCAGAGTTTTTGTCTTATACATTCAAGATTTGATCTTCTGTGTGATCTAATCTACTTTTAATACTTTCAAGGGTGGTTTTTATTTCCTGTATCACATTCGTCATCTCTAACAATTCTGGTGCCTATTTCTTCTTTCAAATTGTGAAAGGACTTCCTCATCTCCTAGAGCTCATTGTCTCTTTTCTCTTGCATCTTATTTAGTTTGGTCACTACGAATATTCTCAATTGTTTATCTGACATTTATTTGGACTCAAAATAAATCACATCAGCTTTTCTGGTTCTCCAGCTTCCAGAAAGAAGCTCATCAGACTTTTGGATGTCCATAACCACGTGAACCAGTTCATATATGCATAACTGCATATGCGTGTATGCATGCATTTGTGTGTGTGTGTGTGTGTGTGTGTGTGTGTGTGTGTGTAATTTCTTCATCTTTTTGGTGCTGTTTCTTTCTTTTTTATATATATAAACTGTTGTTTATTTTCCTTTCCACTTTGTATAAGAATCTGTGGAAGAGCAGACTTAAGACCACTCAGTGGTTGTTCCCACCCATTCGGTGGCCTGAGCAGTGGGGGCCGCAGACCAATCCTCGGTGGCAGGCTGAGCACTTCAGTCCTCAGTAGGGAACTGCTGGGTGGGCACAGAGGGCACCTGCATGCCTTCAGACCAGTCTGCAGCTTCAGGCTAAGTAGCAGTAAGCCCAGGACGTGGAGCAATCCATTCCTCCTTGGTCACAGCCTTTTCAGCTGCAGCCTGCTCCTCTTTTTCAATCTCTTCAGGATCTTTGGAGAAGTAGAGATCAGGCCTGACCTCCCATGGGTGTTCATGGGAGATGGTGCCACGCACATACAGAACTTCCCTGGCCAGCTTCCACCACGTCAGACTCACCGAGAGAGCTCCCTTGTTATTGCCTGAGATGGCGAAGTCCACACAGTGCAGAGGAGAGTCTGTGTGCATAGAGCCATGGAAGGTGGGTTAACATAAGACGCCTCTGTGAGAGGCTGGTGGTCGGCCCTGGGATTAGTCACCACCAGAAGACACGCTCCCGAAGGCTGCCTGGATCTGGTTAGGAAAGGTTCCAGGAGTGACACACCCAGCAATAGAAGTGGCTCCAGTGGCAGCAGCAAACCTCAGCACAACCCTCTGTGCAGTGTTCCTGGAAGACAGGACACTGACGTCGGCAGGACGTTCAATGGCAACAATGGCACGAGCTGCCAGCAGCAGCTTCTCCCAGTCCTCTCAGATGCGCGATGGAGATGCCGTCACTTTCACTTCTTTTGTAGATGTACTGCTCCATTTGGAAATCAAGGTTGGTGCCACCTAAGTGGGTTTCTGCTGCAGGGAATTCGAGTACATCCTCCTGTTTCATCTGCAGGACATTGAGAGAGTCCCCTATAAGTTACGACGGGAACCCAGAACAAGGCCTTACGGACCCTTGGGTAAGTAGCGTGGGAAGCTTGGTTCTGTTTCCTTGGATAACCCTGACTAGTACATGCTCCATGATTTGCCTTATCTGAAATTCACCCAGCCTCCACTATTAAGAATGAAGGTGCAGGGACCAGCAGTTAGCGTAATGACTATGTTGCTGGACTCCCATGTAGTCGACCGCGGTTCGCATCCCGGACCCAGTGGCTTAAAACTCATGTCGGGTGTGTGTGCGTGCGTGCCCAAGATCCCGAGAGGAGAATGGAGGAGAAGGGATTGCAGCATGGCCATCCCCCCTGGGGGGTGATTTCTCGCTTTCTATCTCTCTGTCTCTCTCTGTCTGTCTGGCGAGCGCACGCGCCCTATAGCAAAAATCTCTCCAGAAAAAAAAAATAAGAATGATGATGCAAGCGCTTTTCTAGCTGAGAGACAGATAAGGTCTGTTATCTGTTGACAAGGATGTGTATGGTGCTCTCAACTGGGCAGGACTGAGGTGTGTATCATGCTGGGTAAAGTCTCTTCACAATCTAAATGATCTATAGTGATTTAAAGTATGAGTAATAATAATAAAATACATTTTAAAATAGATAAAAAGAAAAGCATGATGGTGGCTGTGGGAGGTACTTCTCAAGGCACCACCAGAGGCCCCGCCTATTACAGGTGCATCTTCCCCTTGGAGAGAGGAGTCATAGGGGCTTTCTAGTTCAGTTCAGTTTGGTCATAATGCTTTTTAAAGAATTATTTTTATTTTAACTTTATTTGTTGTTATTTTTTTCCAATTTGATCAGAGAGAGAGAGAGGGAAAGTGAGAAAGCAAGACACCAGGTCCGGGACTTGAACTGTGGTTGGCCATGTGGGAGTCCAGTGCC
>NW_006160067.1:1871805-1874487 GCF_000334495.1 Tupaia belangeri chinensis
CTACAAAGGACACATGTGCTTGTAAGAGAAAGAGAGAGAGAAAGAGGGTGAGAGAGGGAGAGCATCCCTCAGTGGGACCTGGTCATACTACAATCCCTTTCCTTCCATTTCTCCAGCCTGCAGGGATTTGGGGAATGCATGTGTCCATGTTTTCAAGCCACCAGGGGCAGGATTTGAGCCATGTGGTTGACCATGTGGGCCAGCCAGAGGAACAGACCTATCTAGAGATGTACAAAATCAAGAAATGAATTCAGCCGAGAAACGAAACAACCAAGAAACATATTCAAGGGAGTGAGATTATTTTCCTTTTTCTGTTTAGCCCACAGGTCATCTACGTGGTCACACAGGGCAGCGAGGGATCAATATCTTTGGACAGTGCAGTCTTTATTTTTTTTTAAAGTTTATTTATTTATTTCTCCTATGAGAGAGAAATAGAGAAAGCTAAGATCAACCACACCTCATCTACTCTTTTATACATAACAATGGTACATTGTCAAACAACAGTCTCTTTTTTTAAAGTTTCATTATATGTGCACTTGCTGAGACAGAGAGACAGAGAGAGAGAGAGAGAGAGGAGAGAGGAGAGAGAGAGAAGGAAAGTGAGAAATCACCTCCCAGGGAATGGTCATGCCACAGTCCCCTCTTCCACCAGACAGCCCAGCAGCAAAAGGCGTAGCATCTGTCACAACACACGCATGCACACACACATGCCTTAGGATTTTGGACATGCACACACATGCTCCCAGCATGTTTTTCAAGCCACCAGTCTGGGACTCAAGCTATGCAATCAACCATGTGGGATCCAGCCATGTCAATCTCTATGCCACTTCTTGGCCTTTTTTTCTTTTTTAAAGTTTATTTCTTCTATGAGAAAGAGAGAGACAGGACCCCGTACCCGCTTTCAGAGTCAAAGGCACTTGTGTGCCCGGCGTACTCAGAGAGGTCTCCTGGTCTCCAGACTTGAACCCAGAACCTTCCCCTCTGGGTCAGCCTCACGGAGCATCACGTTGTACCTCATGCCACCATTCAGCGCCCCCCCCTTATTGTGAAGGCCACAAATTAGTCTATTACATGTGTATACCATAGTTGGGGGGGGCGGGGTTCTTATTGTACAAAGTGTTTCCAGTTCTGCTGTTAAAAACATTGTTGTAATGACGGCTACAAAGATGGGAGGTGTTTTGCATATCTCCAAGCCCATATTCCCTCCCAATCTGCTCCTCAGGATAGATATTCTGGGTCAGAGTTTAAGAACATTAATACTCCAGAACTTACTCACAGAGGATTCATTAAGCCAAGAATTTTGTTATAAGAGAAATGTTGTGCCAGCCTGATTTTTTTAAATCTTAAATTTTAATGGAGTAAATTGAAGAAAATCACTCCTGGCGAGTCTAATTTAAATATCCTGGAGTGGGGCCCAGGCCGGCACAGAGTTTTTTGTAAGCAGTCTAGCTGATTTCACAGAGCAGCCTGGCTTGGAGACCGCGGGGCTCGTTAGTGAGCTTCCTGGTCTACCAGAGACTTTTACTTCCAGGAAAGAGGTAATCAAATTACAACCCCATAAAAATTTTTAAAAAAGACTAGAGCAGAATTTTTTTCCCTGAGAAATGCAACTGTGAGTCCTTGTAAATAAGTTTTATAGCATATCTTTTGTCGACATGTATCCGTGAATGAGCACACAGACACTAATTATCAGAGTTGTAACAGTGATGGATGAAAGGAATACAAATTATACCCCCTGCCCAGTTGCCTCATTATGTTGGAATTCAACAGTGGACAAAGAAGCTAGACATGTTTTACCTATTTTGTTACCTTTAAAAAAAAAGAATGATTTGATTTAACTTTATGCATCATTATCATTATTTTTAAAATTTGACCAGAGAGAGAGAGAAAGTGAGAAAACAAGCTGCAAGGTCTGGAACTTGAACCTTGGTCAGGCATGTGGGAGCCCACTGTTTTTTGTTTGTTTGTTTATGTTTAACATTAATTCATTATACATCATTACAGTATATAAAATGAATTTTCCATCCAAAATACTCTGTCTACTGGCTCAATCAAGCACATCAACATACATGTTACCAACAAATAATTTTACATTTCTTATGTCTTATATATTTTGCTTTTTTTTTTTTTTTTTTTTGCCATCCTTGATTCCCTATCCCTCACCCTCTGTCCTGTCCAACCCTCCTCCCATTTCGTATGGCTCCCCATCCTCCCACATTGTCTCTAGTATCCATGGTTGGTTTCTATGTCTCCCCCCCCCCCCATTTAATTGATTTGCTAATGAACTTAATTTGTCTAAATATTTGCAATAGCAAGCGCAGCTGATGTATACATATACATGAACCCATGTCTGACTTTAGGCATAAACCTCAGTAAGTAGAATAAACATATTATAAAGTAGTACCTAGCTGGGGCTATATAAGCTTACTGTGATCATCAAATACGCATTTTTTTTATTTCGATAACAGTTTTAGTGCTTGTTTTTTTTCTTCTGAAGAAAAATTTTTATTAATTTACATTAATTCTCTGAGCATCATCACAACATACTAAATGTAGTTTCCCATCTAGAATAAACTGCATAGTGGCTTAATCATGCATGTTCTCATCAATAATATTCCATTTCTGCTTTCATATATATATGCTTTTTACCCCATGTCTGACCCTCTGCCCTTTCCCACTCTC
>NW_006160067.1:1875303-1888556 GCF_000334495.1 Tupaia belangeri chinensis
GACGTTTAATTGTATCTAGTATTTCTCGTATATTATTCTCAAATTTTTGGGCCATTTTCTCAGTCTTCATGGTGGATTTTTCTAGGCCAGCAATTTTCTCTTCTACATCTGAGATCCTATTTTCTGTATGATCTAGTCTGCTTTTAATACTTTCAAGGGAGATTTTGACTTCCTGTATTATAGCCTTCATCTCTAACAGTTCCATCTGATTCTTTTGTGAAGTGTGAAATTCCTCTTTTAGATCTTGCATGAATTTCCTTACCTCCTGGAAATCTACAACTCCTTTCTCCTTCCTCTTCTGCAGTTCATTGTCTCTCTTCTCTTCCACTTCAGTTAGCTTTGCCATTATGTTCTGAATTCTTTATCAGACATTTCCATGATTTCCATTGAACTGTGTGTGGATGAAGAGGAGTTATCCTTTTCCCTTGGAGGAGAGGTATTTTCCTGCTTCCCCATATTGCTTGTGGTCCTGCAGCGATTTCTAGTCATCTGGTGGATAGTCAGTTTCTTCCCAAACTTGGAAGTTCAATCATGCGAGTTTTGTATGCTGGAGGCCGAATTACGAGTGGGAAATCTTCATTTCTCCATTTCCCCAAAACATGGCTAGATCGCAGGAGCCATGGAGCTGTCTCTTAGGAGCCCACTGTTTTTAACCACCACACCATCACCATCTGGCAGCCCGTTGTCTTAATTTTAAAATAATTTTATTTTAAAGTGAAAAAGAAGCTTTGAAAACATGGCATCCAACACCATAAATTCTGCAGGGCAGGAAGGTGCGATTCTACCATTTCCGCTTTCTAAACTTCAGCAGTCTCTCGGAACATTACAATCCCCTCATCGCCCTAAGGAATCCCATCAGCCGCTTCTCATGCTGTTCTGTTTCCAGGTGCCTTGTGCCGCGGGACCTGCCATCCAGCCCTCTCCTCACACGTGCAGTCGGCCGTGTACATCAGTGTACCCCCACAGGTAACGCTCCACTCCCCAGCTTGGCACGTCCATCCATTTATATCCTTCATATTGTCTGTCGTTCATCCCATCTGGGGTCAGCCTTCTCCGCTTTCATCTCTAAATACCTCTGCAATTCCCATGCTGGGGCCCACCCATGCCTTTTTTTTTTTTTTTTGGAGAGGTTTTTTCGCTATAGGGCACATGTGTTCGCCAGAGAGAGAGAGACATAGAGACAGAAAGCAAGAAATCACCCCCCAGGGGGATGGTCACGCCGCAGTCCCTTCTCCTCCATTCTCCTCTTGGGATCCTGGGCATGCACGCACACGCGCCCGGCGTGAATTTTAAGCCACTGGGTCTGGAACGCAAACCGCGGTCGACTACGTTGGAGTCCAGCGACATAGCCATTACACTAACTGCTGGTTCCCCAGCCATGCCTGTTTAAGCCACGTAAAGATCAATTTACAAAAGACATGAACTATTTGTGTTGGAAAATGTTGGCTAGTATTGTCTTTGACCATTTCCTACAAAATAGAGCTGTACCCCTAATTAATAATAAACGTGAAATCTGACATCTATTAAGTGCTTTGTTTAGTAAACTTGCCACTATACTATGTAGGTGCTGCATACTGATATTATCTCCAGTACTCGCATATGACCCCCCCCTTTTTTTGGAGACGTTTTTACTATAGGGTGTGTGCACTCACCAGACAGAGACAGAGACAGAGAGATAGAAAGCAAGAAATCATCCCTCAGGGAGATGGCCATGCCGCAATCCCTTCTCCTCCATTCTCCTCTCGGGATCTTGGGCACACACGCACACGCGCCCGGCGTGAGTTTTAAGCCACCACCTCCGGGAAGTGAACCGCGGTCAACTACATGGGAGTCCAGCAACATAGCCATTACGCTAACTGCTGGTCTCACATAACCCCGCAATGTAACCATTACACCATCTGCCCATAACCCCTTTTACAGAGAGAGAGATTGAGAGTCAGAGAGAACAAGACATTATAGGCAAGTAACCCCTCCCACCCCTACCTCTTCTCTCTATTCTCTCCCTCTGGAACATATATGTACAGCTACCATGGAAAAATGCATTTGATCATGGAATCGTAGAGAAAGTGGTATATGAAGCAAAACTTAGTTTCTTTAGCTTATTAGAAAGAATTCTCCTTCACTGGGAAAGAACATGGGATTGAGGGTATATTTAGCATACAGTACCAAGACCTACTGACTGCCACGCCTTTACTTAAGATAAATAAGAAATAGGGACCAGCAGTTAGCGTAACGGCTGTGTCGTTATACTCCCATGTAGTCACTGCAGTTCGAGTCCCGGACCTGGTGGCTTAAACTCACGCCAGGCGTGTGTGCATGCATGCCCAAGATCTCAAGAGGAGAATGGAGGAGAATGGATTGTGTTATGGCCATCCCCCTAGGGGGTGTTTTTCACTTTCTGTCTCTCTGTCTCTCTGTCTTTCTGGAGAGCACACACACTCTATAGCAAAAACCTCTCAAAAAATAAATAAATAAATAAATGCCACTCAACAAACTGCACTAAAAAAAAAGAAAGAAACAAGCACTGGACCAGCAGATGGTGTAATGGTTACGTCACTGGACTCCCATGTAGTCAATGGTGGTTCGAGTCTCAGACCCAGTGCCTTAAAACTCACACTAGGCATGTATGTGTGCATGCCCAAGATCCTGAAAGGAGAATGGAGGAGAAGGAGTTGTGGTGTGGCCATCCTCCCTGGGGAATGATTTCTCACTTTCTGTCTTTCTGTTTCTCTGTCTCTCTGGCAAGAACGTGCATCCTATAGCAAAAATCTCTCTAAAAACCTAATTAACTTAATTAAAAATGTTTACTTCTTTAAAAAAGAAAACACAAAGCAAATATATTTTTAAAAATATTAATAAGAGAAACGTACTTATAAACACAATATTCTTCTTAGTGGGGAGAGAACTGAGAGAGGTTTAAAAATAGGCCTGGTGTGGTCAAGATAAGTCTGGCAATAACCACCAATTAAAGAGAAGACGGACCGTACAGGGTGAGCTTGGTGACGTTTCCCCATTTGAACAAAACGGGGTTGAGCGAGGATTCGAGTGTTCCTTTGACAATGAGTCATCCATCATTTCATGGTAGCTTTTGCCGCGTTTGTGGGTATGCGATGATCCTCACACCACCATCCCCAATAGAAGATTCTGTTCCAACCAGTACAAATTGTCAGGCCAGGGAGGAGGTGTTTATAGTGCGGGTATATTTGTTCTCCCCCAGTCCTGGATTACAGTGAACTCAGCATTTACCGAATAAGAAACACACACTTGAACCTTCCTTAATTTGCTGAACGGGACTAAAGAAGAGGTGCTTCGGGGCACATTCAGAGGAACACAAAGAGCTCTGCAGAGGAACGAGAGAGGGCAGTGGCCATAGCTAGAGTGTTCTTGGATTCTGAAAACAAAATCGCCCTTCCCAGTAGACATTTAGCAAACTGGCAGGTTCTTTGTTTTGTTTGGTTTAGAGAGATTTTTGCTATGGGGCATGTGCGTTCGCAGGAGAGACAGAGACCAACACAGAGACAGAAAGTGAGAAATCACCTACCAGGGGCAAGAACCACACTGCAATCCCTTCTCCTCCATCTTCTCTTGGGATTTTAGTCACGCACCCAGCGTGAGTTTTAGGTCACCAGGTCTGGGACTTGAACCATGGTCAACTACATAGGAATCCAATGACATAACCATTACACCATCTACTGGTCCCAACAAGCTGGCAAATTCTTAATTCCAGTGTTCAGAGGTCTGAACGTTCCAAAAGCAACAGCAAGAAAGAAGCCTTGCGGACATACCTCTGATTCGCAAACTATTTCATTAGCGGAAACCTTCAGAGAGCTGTCTCATGCCCTTCAGGTCTAATTCTCTGCAAGGCTGAGGAAAGAATCTCTGGACACAAAGAAACCGTCTGGGGAAAGAACACATGATCTCTGCAGGAGCTCTTTGGGGAACGGCAGGAACGGCCTAGGGACTTCACTTACATTGTCCCACCTAATCCTCATCGTGAAAGTACAGCAGCGCAGAGACAGTGACATTCCCAAGAGGCAGAGCCAGGACTTGAACCCTATCTTCTCATCCACAACCTACACGTGTCTGTCTCTACCTGCTTTGCTGCAATTCTGGAACACTGCGTTTGTGATGTTCTGGCCTATGGCAGTGCTTCTTGGCAGGGCCGCACACTGGACTCACCTGGGATGCTTTCCACCCCGGGGGCAGGGCCCCAGCACTAGAGGTTCCGATCTACTCGCTCCACTGCATGATCTGGGAAATGGTTTTTTTGAAGTCCCCCTAGTGATTCTAATGTTTAGTCAGAACTGAAAACAACTCGGGACCAGCAGTTAGCGTAATGGCTATGTCACTGGACTCCCATGTAGTCGACCACGGTTCACATCCCAGACCCAGTGGCTTAAAACACACCAGGCGCGTGTGTGTGCGTGCCCAAGATCCCGAGAGGAGAATGGAGGAGAAGGGATTGCGGTGTGGCCAGCCCCCTGGGGGGTGATTTCTCGCTTGCTATCTCTCTGTCTCTCTCTGTCTTTCTGGCAAGCGCACGCGCCCTATAGCAAAAACCTCTTAAAAAAAAAAAAAAAAAGCTATGGGTAAAGAAAAGTAGCAAATATTAAAACATTATTGGGACCAGCAGATGGCATAATAGCTGTGTCGCTGGACTCCCACGTAGTCGACTGCGGCTCAAGTCCCAGACCAGGTGGCTTAAACTCACGCTGGGTGTGTGTGCACGTGCGTCCCTAAGATCAAAAGAGGAGAATGGAGGAGAAGGGATTGCAGCATGGCCATCCCCCCGGGGGGGGGTGAGTTCTCACTTTCTGTCTCTCTGTTTCTCTCTCTCTTTCTGGTGAGCGCACGTACCCTATAGCAAAAACCTCTCCAAAAAAAAAAAAAAGTATTTAAAACATTATAAAGTACAAATTTGGCCCTGTGACCTAGTGGTTAAGAGAGCCATAGCCCGCATGGCTGATCCCGTGACTCAAGTCCTGGCCCTGGTGGCTTGAGAAGCACCAGGTGCATGTGTGTGAGTATTCTACATCTCAACATGATAGAGAAATGAAGGAGAAGGAAACGTGATGTAAGTACCATCCACTGGGTGCGCCACCACCTCTTCTCTCTCGTGCACGAGCATACATGCCCTCTGACAAAATTAGAAAGGAAAAATTAGAAGGCACAATACACCTGTACAGTATTAATATTATTGCTTCCCGTTGGTGCTTCTGGGGTTTTCTGGTTGTTTTTAAATATACGTATAATTATTTTTTTCCCCAATTTGCTACAGGGCACATACCCTCACCAGAGAGAGAAAGAGTGAGAGACTGAAAAAGCAAGCAGCCAGGCCCAGGACTCGAACTGTAGTCGGCCATGCGGGAGTCCAACACTTTAACCAGCACACCACCTACCAGTCCCTCTGGTTTTTAATCTCTGAAGGTGACTACCTCCTGAAAAGGTCACAGCCAAAGGAGGGTCCTACCCTTCACCTCTGACTCTCTAATCCTTCCACAGCTCAGGAGGAGGCAGCCTATGGGCTGAGAAGGGAAGTAGCTGCAGGTTCAATTTCCCGACAAGGAGGGCGCACACTGAGGACGCCTGGCCCAGTGAGGAGAAAGGGAACGTGCAGCCCCAGCCGCAGGCACGTGCTGTCAGAGGTGAAAACCAGCCTAAGCCCTGAACCGTTAGCCATGCCCTTACCAGCATGCAGACTCCACTCGGAGGGGACGGCCAGTACCGATAGACGTCCATCCCGTCCGGAGCCTACAGCTTCTTCATCTGGGTTGTCTGCGTCTGCTTCCATAATGGGAATGTGAGGAGCGACTTGGAGGAGGGAGAAGATACCTGAGAAAGCAGAGCACATTCCACAGATGCTTCCTTGGTTCAGAGCCTGCTCTTGGCTTCCGGTGGGTCACTCCAGTTCACATTTTCAGGAGACTAATACAAAAGAACTGATGACCTTCTGAGAGTTTTTGTTTGTTTGTTTTCTTCTTTTTGTTAAGGTTTTTTACCATGGGGCATGTGTGCTTACTGGAAAGAGATAGAGAGAGGAAAAGTGAGAAATCACTCCCCCATGGGGGATGGCTACACCACCATCCCTTCTTCTCCTTCACTCTTCTTCTGGGATTTTGGGCTCGCACGCATTTGCACCTGGTGTAATTTCAAGCCACCAGGTCCGGATTCAAACCATGGTCATCCATGTGGAAGTCCAACACCTTAAGCTCCATATCATCTGCTGGCCCCAAGAGGTTATAACCTTTGCAACCCCAGGCAAGACTGCAAAACACTAGTGCCCCAGCCCACCCCCAGAGCCTGTGACTTACGCACGCTCTCATGCAGCATCGTGTGGCTCAGCCTTCCTGGGGATGCTAACGGGTCATCGGTGCTGAGACTCCCAGGGGACAGGGTGGAAGGACAAGAGGGGCTACACCTGGGTCCCCAGGGCTCTGCTTTCCCTTGGGGGTTCTCCTGTGGTCTAACTGTCAACAAGCTACCATTCTAACCTCAAGGGAGTGGCCATCCTCCTGTGAGCTGGACCGCATTTCCAAACTGGGAGTGCTTAGGTCATGTTTTTAAGAGACAGTGGCATGACCACACTCCATGGATGGGTGCTTTTCTTCTCTCTGGTGAGTGCATGTGCCCTCTGACAATACGTTTAAAAAAATAATTTTCACTAATTATATACATTTTTAAAATGCTATATCGCAAACAAGTGAGCAAATAAACACTTTAGAAAACTGTTAGATGACTCAAAAGGTGATCATAATAATGAAAAAACACTGATGTCTTTCTCATAAAATGTGAGTAGAAAAAATATTTAGGAAACTTGAGTTCAAAAAAGCAACATTTAAAAATATATACTTTTCTGGGGCCAGCAGGTGGTATGGTGGTTGAGGCACTGAATTCTCACATGGCCAACTGCTGTTCAAGTCCTAGACCTGGTAGTTTCTTTCTCATTTTCTCTCTCTCTCTTTTTCTCTCACTGGTGAGTTCCTATATCAAATTAAACAATAATAATGATAAATAAAATTTAAAATAAAATATATGCTTCTCTGTAATTGTGAATGCCCATTTTCCTCTAAATTTATACATTAAATACTATAAGTAGAGATTTGAATATTTCACTCATCTTCAAAGTTTGTGCATTTATGCTTCTCAAATCTTTTTTTTGGTAATTGCCAAAGGGCATGTACATTCAGAGAGAGAGAGAAAGCATCCCCTAATGGGGCATGGGTACACTGCGATCCTTCTTCCTCCATCCCCCTCCTGTCAGGACTTTGGGCGTGCACACACATGCGCCCAGCATGTTATTCAAGCTGCAGTGGTCAGGAATTGAACCACAGTCAGCCATGTGGAATCTGCAACCTTTAACTGCTGAGCTGCTGGGATGGCCTCCAAGTCTATTTTTTTCCATGATTACATGGGCAGAGGGGTGCCCAGCCACAGTGGTGGGCTACTGCACGATACTGGTGTCATGCATGAAGGCCCAGGGTTTGGATCCTGGGTGGACCTGAGTACACTGAGTGTGTGCATTGTCCCAGCAAGCTGGAAGGCTAGAGAAAGGATCGCAGAGGGCGAGATCCTGCCAGGGTCTCTCTCTCTCTCTGTCATGAAATAAATAAATAACTTTTTAAATGTCAGCGGGAAATGGAGGAATCACTTATGATTATCCATGTAGCTAGAAGGAGGCCATTCTCACAGTATTTTTTAGACCAATGCAACATGACCCCCTAATGTGGGAAAGGGATATGACATGGTGTATTTCCCACTCTTATTTGACCATGGAAACTTGATTCATGTGACTCAAGGGTTCTTCAGAGCACCTATTTGGAAATGTTGCTCCAGCCCAGGAAAGATCTGGCCAATGTCACAAACACCTGGGGCAGGTTCCTCTCCTCTGGTCTCTGAGCAAAGGTGTGTCCTTTGCTCAGAGACACTGGGCCCAGGTGTGGCCGCCATCCCACTGCTGCCCCACTGGAGGGCTCTCTGGTGGGCAAGCACATTTCGTTTGGGAGACACTTCAGCTTGGTTTCTCCCTGGGTCCTGCCACTCGCTGGAGTCCAGCCTTATGGAGTGACTGACATAGCAAATGAGCTCACCGTTCAGGTGCGACCTGATCCCTGGAGCAGAGAACGCTCTGCTGGGAGGCTTGGCTGGCTTCGGATTCCGGGTTTGTACTTTGAACTCAGAATGACTGGCTTTTATGTCGCGGCCCCAGCTGGTGGTAGACAGAGGAAATAGGATGGGTTAGCAAAAGGCCCACCTGAAAATAACCCAGAGCTTCAAAAACTCCAACTGACCAGAAAAAATTGTAAAGGTACTTTTTTTATTGTATCTGATAGCCCTTAAATGAAGAAAATCCTGGTAGTTGTTTCCCCAGAAGGAACTATGATATGGTAGAAAAGCCAAGTCAACCTGGATTTGAATCTTGGCCTCTAGAAGACTTTAACAAGAGACTTCGCCACTTCTCATTTAAAACTAAGGATGAGTATTCCTTCCTCATAGAGCTGCTATGAGACAAAGCGCATATGTAGTATTATTTATAAGGAATTGGTCAAATAAATGGTAGTTTCCTTCCTCCCTGGGGAAAAAAAGATTGAGAAGAGCCCATTTGCTTGTCTGCCATTCAGTTTGCTAGGGCCATGATTGGCAAGTTTCCACTAGGGGGTAAATCACACTGGCCTCAGAGTGGCATTTTGTTTTTTATGCCTTTTTTTCCTTTTCTTTAATTTGTCAGAGGGTTTGTGTACTAGCCAGAGAGAGAAAGAGAAAGAGAGAGAGAGAGAGAGAAAGCATTTCCCAATGGGGCATGGACACACTGCAATCCCTTCTCCATTTGTCTGCTCTCTCAGATTTGGGGCACATACGCACATGCACCTGGCATGTTTTTCTTTTATAAAAATCTATTCATTCATTTATTTTAATTTGACCAGAGAGAGACACAGAAAGAGAGAGGGAAAATGAGAAAGGAAGCCACCAGGTCCAGACTTGAACCGTGGTTGGCTACATGGGAGTGTCTAGCACCTTAACCACTATGCCACCTACTGGCCCTGCACCTGGTATGTTTTTCAAGCCACCAGGTCCCTGGGATTCGAACTGTGAGTTCAGTCACGTGGGGCCCAGTCTCTTAACCACTAGGCCACAGGGCCAGCCTGAGGGTAGCATTTTATGTTTAAGCGGCTCAGATTTGACTGGAAAAGGTGACACTAATACAGGGAAGCTTCAAATTCTACTGGGCTTACAAATTCTATCCTGCCAACACAAAGGCAGTGAAGAAAAGGACCCTTTCACCAAAAGGACGCCAAAAGCAAAGAAGGAAGCTCTGGCCCCTCCCTCCCAAAGCTGAAGCCAAAGGAAAGGCTTTGAAGGCCAAGAAGGTAGTGCTGAAAGGCGTCCAAAACCACACGAAAAAAGAAGATCCGGCACATCACCCACCTCCCAGAGCCTTAAGATGCCATGACTGCGGGACAGCCCAAATATCCTTTAAGGACACCCCAGAGAAACAAGCTTGACCACTGTGCCATCACCAAGTCTGCCTTAAAGAAGAGAGGAGTCAGCAGCGCACTCGTGTTCACTGTGGACATCAAGGCCAATGAGCACCCGATCACACAGCCTGTGCAGCGGCTCTGCGATGCGGACATGGTCAAGGTCAACACCCGGCTCAGGCCTGATGGAAAGAAGGGGTGTGTGCGACCGACTCCTGAATCGACGCTGTGGGTGTCGTCAAAAAAATTGGGATCATCTAAAGTGAGTCCAACTGGCTAATTCTAAATACACACTTTTCACAACAAAAACAAAACAAAAAAAGCAAAAAAAAAGCACTGATGGGCATGGGTAGCGCTTCAGTGATGAAAACTGATGTTCTGTACATGGATTCACAGTTCCCCACCACCAGGAAAACCTTCTATCTAGAGACTTTTAATATAAAGGCTACCATGACTACTATTTGTAGGCTCTATTAAAAGCAGTCATGTGGGACCAGCATTTAGTGTAATGGCTATGTCACTGAACTCCCATGTAGTCCACTGCAGTTCGCGTCCCAGACCTGGTGCTTAAAACTCACGCCAGGCGCGTGTGTGTGCGTGCCCAAGATCCCAAGAGGAGAATGGAGGAGAAGGGATTGTGGCGTGGCCATCCCCCCTGGGGGGGATGATTTCTCGCTGTCTGTCTCTCTGTCTCTCTGCCTGTCTGGCTAGCGCACACGCCCTATAGCAAAAACTTCTCCAAAAAAAAAAGCAATCATGCAATTTGAGGTATTTGATGGAAGTCATAATAAAGCATGTTGTTAAGTTCACATAAAATTATGTATGCAATAGCACTAATAAGTTACGTTTACATTTGAATAATTGCCATTAATAACTTACTTATATTTTCAATAATTTTGCAGATGTACATCTACATTTTCAAGTAGAAGTAAATCTTTAGGACTTTGCAAATGGAAGGAATACTTTCTGTTTTAAATCAAAGACAGTAAAACCTGCCAAGGAGGGGGAACTGATTGTAATTTCATAACGATGAAATGGTTCAAAATTGTAAATGATGCAGACCAGGACACATTTGGGATCTCATAAAGATCTAGCACAGGTATGTTTGCATTCTTTTTTTTTTTAAAGATCTATTTATTTAATTTTATGTATTCATTTATTTAATTTGACCAGAGAGAGACAAAAAGAGAGAGGGAGAAAGAAAGTGAAAAGGCAAGTCACCAGGTCCAGGACTCAAACCGTGGTCAGCCATGTGGGAGTGTCCAGCGCCTTAACCACCATGCCACCTGCTGGTCCCCAGTATATTTGCATTCTAATGAAGCAACTTACTAGATTCAGTTTGCTGGTCAACCACGTAGGGATAATACTCATATGATCTAACTTGTAGAGTTTCTATGAGACTGTAACGACATGTGTGAGAGTCAATGAATATTAGTCACTTTAGCTTTTTCTAGTAGAAAAGAACTTCATCTAGCAGTTTCTGATTCCACAGAAGTGGCGTAAATATGCCTTGGGGACAGAGATAGCAACTTTTAAAAAATTATTTATTTTATGTATTATTATTATTTTTAAATTTCCTATAGGACATGTGCACTCACCAGAGAGAGGACTAGATTGGTGAAGAGAGAGAGAAAAAGTGAGAAAACAAGCCTTCAAGTCTGGGACTCAAACCCTGTTCTACCAGCCATGTGGGAGTCCAGCATGCCACCTGCTGGCCCAGACACAGTAGCTGTTAGCCAACAACTTTAAATTCCCAAAAACCCAGAGTAAGTCCCAATCAAATAATTAAAAGTTAGTGTGAAAATAGTAAACATAGATTTATTGAGCTTTTTATTGTAAGCCTTAATTAATATATAATAGTAGTATGTATCTACAGGGTACAATGTGCTTTCTCAATGCATGTGTGCAATGTTTAATAATCCTATCAGGTTATTAAACATGCAAATCATCTCACACATTTATGATTACTTCCATTGTGAACATTCAAACTCTTCTCGTCTATAGATTTTGAAATATATGTTGAGGGTCAGAGGGTGACATGGCGATTAAGGCACTGGGTCTCACATCCCGACTCTGTAGTTCAAGTCCCAGAACAAGTGGCTTAAAGAACATGCCAGGCATTGGGGCTGGCAGGTGGCATGGTGGTTAAGGTGTTAAACTACCACATGGTCCGACTATGGTTCATAGTACCGGACCGGGCTGCTTGCTTTCTCACTTTCCCTGTCTCTCGTTCTCTCTGTGATAAAATTAAAAATAAATAATAACAAATAAAATTAAGTAAAATGAATAAACATTTTTTAAAAAGAACATGCCAGGCGCATGTGTGTGTGTGTGTGCTCAAAATCCTGAGAGGAGACTGAAGGAGAGGGGATTGCAGAGTGGCCATCCCCCCAGGAGGTGATTTTTCACTTTCCCTCTGCCTCTGTCTTCCTCAGGCGAGCACACATGCCCTGTGGCAAAATCTAAAAGCAGAAATATGCATTGAATTGTCACCACTGTAGCTGCTCTACTGTGCTTTAGAGTTCCCAAATTCACTCCAGTTACCTACTTGCATTTTGTATCCACTAGCCAAGTTGTCCTGCCCTCCTCCATCCCCCATCCTGTCCCTTTTCCATCCACCTCCCTTCCCTCCCTGGTATCCACCATTTCTCTCTTCAGTTCTATGGTGTTGAATATTTTAGCTTCCACTAAAGAGTGAGAACATACGGTATTTGTCTGCCAGTGCCTGGTTTATTTCACTTAGTATTATCTCCTGCAGGTTTCATCCATGTTGCAGAAAATATTTTAAATGTGTAAAGGAAAAAGAAGGAGGTGAGAAACTGTGACTACCCAGACAACAATTCTGCGGCCTGGGAGAATTGATGGCCATCTCTATGCCTCAGTTTACCCGTCTTCCTGTCAGGTCAGGGATAAAATGGTGAACAGAATATGCTGAAAGACTCGAGCTCTTCACCCCCACCGTTGTTCTGACATGCAAGCACGTGTTCGCAAAGTCGTGCTTAGAGTTCCTGACGCTATGTGATTACAACGAATAACATTCTGTTGGCCTCCCGTTACTGAAAATCAAGGGGAAATCAAATTTTAACTGGTGGCCACTCGGATAGAAATGTTTGATTGGTAAAGGTTTTATAATGGGCCAGTTCCATGGCCTGGTGGCTAAGCAAGCCAGATCCCCCATGGCTGATTACGGTTCAAATCCTGGCCCCAAGGACTTGAAAACCACGCTGTGCACATGGGCTTGTGTGCCCCAAATCCTGACCCAATGGAGAAATGAAAGAGAAAGGGTTGCGACGTGACTACTCCCTGTCGGCATGCTTTCTCCCTCTCCTTTTCTCTCTCTGTCTCTGTCTCTCCCTAGCAAGTGCATGTGCCCACTAGCAAAAAAAAGAAAAAAGGTCTTAATAACATTTTATTTCAACCTATACTCCAATAAAAAGCTGAATTCCACCTATGCCCCAATAAAAAGTACACAAATAACATACATCGTAGTTGAAGGAACTGCCCGAAAGGAATGCTTTCATTCACTTTCATTCAATTCCAGCCATTTTCGTGGGGCTTTGTCACGGTCCTCAACTTCCCAGGAGCGGCTCGCCTCCCACCCATGAAACACCGGTAGGCTCTGCTGCTTTGCCAGCTGAGAGGGGGCAGTGAGTAAACGTGGTGACCAGAGCCCTTCCGTGGAGTAAGGCCCTTTGACATCTGTCACCCCGGTTCACCCTCAGTAATGGGGTGGCCTGGCAAGGTAAGTGTTTCTTATCTTCATTTTACTTACGAGGAAGC
>NW_006160067.1:1888587-1897182 GCF_000334495.1 Tupaia belangeri chinensis
CAGGAATGGAGGGAGGGTGGAAAAGGGAAAAGGTGACTCCCTCAGGGGGACACGGTGGGCAGGAATGACATTAGCATGGCCCGTGCTCCTGGGGTTGAGGTGGTGTGATGAGTGCCCGTTTGTAGCAGAGCAGGGTGGAAACACACGGCCGCGGTGCCCCGCCTGCCTGCCCGCCACCCTCCGTGGGCTCCTGGGCTGGAGCCTGGGCCCTGTCACAGTTAGTCCCAAGCATGCAAGCAACGTGATTCATCCTGGTGCCATCTGAACTGAGGTCATCTCAGATGCAAGGGCAAAGCAGACCGTGCTGCCGAGCTGGTTTATTCTGGTGAACATAAAAGCTAAGTGTCCAAAGCTTAAAAACAAAGAGCCTTAAATGGGCTGTCTTTCTCACCCCACCTTAGGGCGTGTCAGCTGGAAAGACTTAGGGATTGTGTTAGGGAGCATGAGAGGAGGGCCAGTCAAAGGAGGGCAGCCCGGCATCAGAACCAACAACCTTTATACACCTGAGCATGGACTGCCTAAAGGCCATGAGGCAGGCACCAAGTTTCCGCCCTCCTAATGCAGAAATGAGAGCAATTGTCCACAGAAAAAAAGGAAAATCGTATCCGCTCCTCCCCTTCCCGAGAAAGCTTGATTAAATGACACAGCCTGCGCCCTCCAGACTTCTATTAATTAGAAAGTAAAAATGATGTGCTTAAAAAGAAGAAAACACACATACAATTCAGATATAAAACAATAAAGTAGGGTGTCTCCAGCCGCAGGTCTAACGTGATTACACACAGTAATTAATGACGAATTTGTAGCCAGCCCTGCTGGCTCTGTTCGCTTGCCAAGTGTGGTCGGCAGTGGATCATCGGTCATGGGTGTAGATCCCTGAAAGTTCTGAGCAATGAAGGATGACTTTCAAATGGTGGCAGAGACTTGAAGGAAAAGAGCAAGGCTTGGGGACTGAAAGCAGCCAGATGCCTGTGTGGTTCTCTTGGTGCCAAATGCCATCCTTCTCGTCCAGAGACCTCTTTTGGACAGAACCAAACTCGAGCCCAGCACATGCAGCAAAGCACAGACCCAGCCCAGCACTTAACTCTCTGCCAGCCGAGATTAGGCCTGAGGACATCTGTCCCAGCCAGCTGAGAAGGAGTGCCGGAAAGCGAGGTTCAGCCTGCCACCCTGCGTTTGCTGGGACTTGCAGCATCAGTGTCGGCACAGAGAATTTCGACGCTGGATGGCAAATTCCTGGAGGCATGGCTTTGTTCACGGCTGAGCAGAAATATCTCCTTAATGAAGGCTTCGGGTGACGGATTATGGTCCCGGAGTGATCAAACCCTTTCAGCCATTCCCACACACAGGGATCACATCACCGTCCATGGAACCAGGCCAGCCCTGGGCCAAATTAAAAAGTAGGCCAGCTCTGTCCTTGGCTTGCTCAGAGCTGGGTGTCTCTACCTGCCTCCCTTTTTCAACACGCTCTGCCTTCCCTGCCTGATTCCTACTCTCCCTCCCAGCCAGGCCCAAACCCTCTGTGCTGTCTCTAGCTACCCAAGGAGCTCTTTCAGTCAGTGGGTTACCTAAGGGAGGTCCTGTCCCAGTCCAACATTAACCAAGTCTTAATAATGGACAGTCAGTGCAAATATATGTATTTTAAATGCTTCCGTGCCTCTTAAAAAAATCCACTTCTTTATTTCTCTCATGAGCAGGAGTGAGACACACAGAAAGACTCAGAGAGGGAGGGCGGCGGCACCCCTAACAGGGCCCTGGTGCTGTGCTCCACCCTCAGTCTTCAGCCAGCCCCAGGACACCAGTCAGCACACACCTGGTGCACTCAGAAGTCTCCAGGCTTGAACTAGGAACATTCCCCTGTGGGACTGCCTCACTGAGCATCGTATCATACTGCTGCACCACTGTCTGATCCTCTTTGAGAAGAGTTTTGTAATTCACTCATCAACACGTACTGAGCCTCCTACTGTGGATGGGACATGGTGACGGGCTTGCTGGAAGAGACGGGTTAGAAATACTCATTCTCTACTGCCAGAAATCCCTTGAAATCATGAAGAGACTTTGCAACCTAAGTAACAACCAGTGGGTGAGATGATGATATGGTAATTACCCCGCCTTAATCATAAAGAACTTGTACTGCAAGATCACACTGTATGCTCCAAATATATACAATTGTTATAAGTCAATTTTTTTGAGAGGTTTTTGTTATAGGGCACGTGCGCTCACCAGAATGACAGAGACAGAGAGATAGAAACGAAAAATCACCTCCCAGGGGGGATGGCCACGCCACAATCCCTTCTCCTCCATTCTCCTCTCAGGATCTTGGGCACGCACGCACACGCGCCTTGCGTGAGTTTAAGCCACTGGGTCAGGGACTTGAACCGCGGTCGACTACGTGGGAGTCCAGCAATATAGACATTACGCCATCTTCTGGTCTTTTTATATGTCAATTTTAAAAAAGAAAGAAAAGATTCAGAGGCAAGACGGTAAGAAGTCCCAAGGTCTCGCCTGGTTGAGGTAAAATCTCCTGTCCTTCCGGTTTCCACTTCTGTCCTCGGTAACAATAATAATGAATAGAAGCCTGTTTGCCATGCAGGAGCCAGAGTTTTCTTTGTACAACATAAATCAGATATGCTACTTCTAGCTTAAAACCTCCCAGAGGCTTGCTTCCCTTTGTGCATAAAGTAGAATCCGAACTCATTCCCTGAGCAGGCCACAGTACCGACGACTGCCTACCTTCTTACTTACAGACGCTCAGGCTGGTTTTCCGTTCCTCGGGCCTTCCTGCCCCCGCGTTTTTATCTTGGTACCCTATGAGTGAAATGCTTTCATTCCTGCAGTGTTTTGCTTGGCTGGCCTCAGGACTCAGCTCAAATGCCCCCCTTCAGAGCCGCTTTCACCAACAAGCCTGTCTGAGAACATCCCCTCAGTTTTCCTAAGGCATTGTTTTCATAATGCACAGCACTGCCTAAAACTGTCTTCATTGTTTGTTTTTCTGTTTGGTAGAGAACTCAATGTAGCAAATACAAAACTGAGCTACTGGTCTGCCTTCTCCAACTGGTCTGCCTTCTCCAAAATGGCTCCAGCTTTCGGCTTCTCTTACATCAAGGCAGTTTAATTATTCTAGTCTTCCAGTAGTTCGGATCAAAACTCTAGGAGTTAAGACCAGCAGTTGGCATAATGGCTATGTCTCTGGACTCCCATGTAGTCGACTGCAGTTCAAGTCCCAGACTCAGTGGCTTAAACTCAAGCCACGCGCATGCCCAAGACCCTGAGAGGTGAATGGAGGAGAAGGGATTAGAGCATGGCCATACCCCCTGGGAGGTGATTTCTCACTTTCTGTCTCTCTGTCTCTCTCTGTCTTTCTGATGAGCACACATGCCCTATAGCAAAAACCTCTTTAAAAAAAATACTCTAGGAGTTGGCCTGGCCTGGTGGTACTATTGGTAACTAACTGAACTGCAGTCCTGGAAGCCACATGGTTGGCTGTGGGTTCAGATCCCTGGGCTGCCTTGAAACATTAGGCATGTGCCCAAGATCCCGAAAGCTGGAGGGCTGGGGAGAAGGGGTGATGGCATGATGAGACCCTGGGAGGGTACTTCTGTCTCCCTCTCTCATGCACACACACATGTTCTTTATCATGAATAAAATAAACTTAAGAAGAAAACACAGAAGTGGTCCTGTGTGCCTTTCTTTCCATACTTGTCCATCTGGAAGTCCTAGTCATTCTACTTTCAGAACATGGCTGCTGCTCCGCTATCTCTGCTCCACACAGTCTGTTTTCCTCTTTTCTTTCCTTTCCTTTCCTCTTCTCTTCTCTTGTCTTCTTTTCTTCTTTTCTTTCCTTTTCTTTTCTCTTCTTTTCTTTACTTTTTTTTAAGAGAGATTTTTTTGCTATATGGCACATGTGCTCCCAAAGAGACAGACAGAAAGTAAGAAATCACCACTCCCCAGAGGTGATGGCCATGCCACAGTCCCTTCCCCCCCACGCCCAATCCCTTCTCAGGATTTGGGGCATGCATACACATGCACCTGACATGAATATTAAGCTGCCAGATCCAAGACAGAAAGCGAGAAATCACCTCCCAGGGGGTACGGCCACGCCGCAATACCTTCTCCTCCATTTCCTCTTGGGATCTTGGTCATGCACACATACGCACCCGGCGTGAGTTTAAGCCACTGGGTCCAGGCGAACCGGTCAACTACATGGGAGTCCAGTGACATAGCCATTACGCTAGTGCCTGTCCTGAGAAATTTAATTTTTTTTTCTTTTCTTTTTTTTTGGAGAGGTTTTTCACTATAGGGCACGCGCGCTTGCCAGACAGACAGAGAGAGACATAAAGACAGAAAGCGAGAAATCACCCCCCAGAGGGGATGGTCACGCCGCAATCCCTTCTCCTCCATTCTCCTCTCGGGATCTTGGGCACGCACGCACACGTGCCCGGCATGAGTTTTAAGCCACCAGGTCTGGGACGTGAACTGCGGTCGACTACATGGGAGTCCAGCGACATAGCCATTATGCCAACTGCTGGTTCCCCTGAGATATTAAATTTTGAAGGCATATTGGGGAATGACCCAAAGTCAGTGACTACAATGACAAGGAATAGCTGGTAATGGTGTTGTCATCAAAGTTCTTCAAAGAAGAGAACTTGGTCTGATAGGAACAATGAAAAGCAGAGACATCTCCCCTCCTGCTAAGTCCAGAATTCTATCCGAACTCACATTCCAGACATAGGCTCTAAGTGACTGACCCCACAAGGGTTGCACTGGCAGAAAATAAGCACCACTTGATCAGGCTGCAGGGAAGTAGGACCCTAGAAGGTCCAGGTTTCTGTTAGAACAATTTGTAGGAAGCACTCAGAGAAGTGCTGTTGGTGATGCTGGATCACAGAGAATGGAAGCGTGGGAGAAGTGGGAGACGGGACAGAAGGAAACAGAGAGGAGAATGTCAGTGCATGTTAGCAGAAATGACATAGTAGTCTGGAATAGGGACAAAGGGAGTGCTGGGATGGGTCCTGGTCCTCTCCCGGGCAGGCTGTGGTAGGGAGGCCGTGAATGTTGAGGGCGGACAGAAGGTGGGATCCTGTGGAATCTTGCCAGGGCTCTGGAGCTCTTTCAGACTGCAGTATCATCTCCAGCACTCCCTCAGACCTAAGATGGGCAGCTTCTCCACCAAACCTGGCCCTAGCGGATTTGAAATGCCCTAACCTAAGCCAGATTATACTCCACACTTCCACAAAGAGGTTTACTAAATTTTGAAGGAGAACAGAAGATAAAATAACAACAGAAAGGACAAAGTATCCAAATACAAGTTTCTGATGTCATTAGAGTCTTATCTGCAAAGAAACTAGTATGACCAGATGCTTCACGATTTAACACAAAGGAAACACTCAAAATTTCTGGGACAGAAACATAGCACAATACTGGTGTGGGGAAGATATCTTGGGAAAGGGTCTTTAAACCACACCTAGGCATTGCCCCATAGTTCACAGAGCTGTTTCTGTATGAAGTTTTCTTCCATTAACAATAACAATAAAAACACATAAAAATCAGCCCAAAGGTATATGTTTACGAATGACTCAAAAAATACAATTTTACTTGATGCTCTGAACGAGGGATGTTTGGGTCAAGTTAATTGAGAACCAGCAAGATGAGTCAGTGGTGAAGATCTGTAGAAATGCTCTTAATGATTTTCACAATTGTTTCCTTAATAATGGAATCTTAATAAGCTGGTCAATGTTAAATTAATAACACAGACGTATTCTAAAAAGCTTATGGCACTATGATTTTAGCCCATTCACTCAAGGCTTAAACCCATATTCTGTTGTTGTTGTTATTTTTCTTCCTGATAGAATATCATCTATTGGAAGGAAATATTTAAGCTAGAGGATGAAGTTAAAGGCATAAAATGAATAAGGAGGAGACATGTAGTTTTAGCAACAGCCAGATTTAAAAAAAAAAAAAAATGCTGCGTAGGGTCTGAGCAACCATCTCCTGCCCTCCAGTGACCTCACCCAGGCTCCAGTCACTGAAAGATCACTGCGCACTGGTAACGTGCTAGACATTTCGTTACCCGTGGAAATTTCAGAAGAATCAAAATGTCATCCTTACCCCTGATAGCTTCGCTCTTCAGTTGGGAAACCAAACACTTTAGTAAACACAATAAAATATTGGTCATTGATAGGACATGTAGCAGAGAGCAAAGATATGGAAGCGGGTCTTGAAGGGTGAGTGGAGGTTTGCTAGGGGAGGAGAAAACCTGCCAGGCAGGAAGAAGAGCATTGAGCAGACAGACAGGAACGACCTGGCATAGGGAGGAGAGTGAGCCGCCCTGTGGGCAGAACTACGGAATCCGAAAGGACGAAGTGGGAGATGAACTTGCTTATTACACAAGTACCCAAATTTGGGGTCAGCAGGTGGTGGTGGTGGTGGCGGTGGTGGTGAAGGTGCTGGACTCCTACATGGCTGACCATGGTTCAAGTCCCAGACCTGGTGGCTTGCTTTCTCACTTTCCCTTTCTTTCTGTCTCTTTCTAAATTAAACAAATAATAAAAAAACTATTTTTTTAAAAAATCCAAATTCTTTGCCCCACTTCTAGCCTCTGTTGCCCTCAGTCCTCTCAGTCAATCCAAGTACAGCCATTTTTCCACAGAAATCCAAACACCACAAGCATGCTGTGGTTTCGAAAACATGGTAGCAGCTGTAGGCACTGTGAGGAAGGGTCTCAAAGTACAAATCCCTACGTTGCACCACTTTCTCATTCCCTCACCACTCTCACCTGGCCTGATTATGCAGTCTCTCCTTCCTTCTCTGAAGTCAGTACTTTCCAACAACCAGAGCTTAACAATAGACAACACCCAAAGGAAGGTGACCCAAACAGAGGGGCCTCTCACCTTCAAAGACATTTTGTTACTATTTGCTATGAAAATGAAAGCTTCTCCATTTGATTGTATTTCTAAAACATGGTTCTAGTTCTATTGTTCAATTCCTTTTGTGGCCCACCAAAAGAATAAAACAGTAGCATTCAGGAGCCTCCACTACCTGCTTCCTCCTAAAATGAAACCCTTCCCCCCTTTCCCTGTACCCTCCACAGTCCAGGTCTGCACCCTGCACCCCATGGCAGCCCTCCCTATTCCTAAACAGGACATACTTTTTCATTCCTGCATGATGCAGCTCACATAGCCTCTCTGGAAGTCCTGTTCCCTACTTAGCACCCTGTGAGAACTCTAACCTGTGCTGCACAAAGCTTCCTTCTAGCGGACATAGGCTTTCTCAGCCTTGGCACTGTTGCCATTTGCACTAGATGAGTCTGTGTTGAGTCTGTCTTGTGCATTGGAAAATGCCGGGCAGCACCCTGGCTTCTACCCACTAGCTGCCAGGATCACCTCACCACCACCCCATTATCTGCGGTCGTGACAATTAAAAATGTCTCCATTCAGAATCACCTCTAGTCTAGAACCACTTCTCTCCGAAGAGTGTTCTTGGTTACTTCCCTTGGGAAATTATTTCTCCTCGTTCTTCACTCCATCATGTTTTTTTTTTAAAGAATTATTTTAACTTTATTTTATTATTTATTTATTTTAATTTGATGAGAGAGAGAGAAAGCAAGCAAGCTGCCAGGTCCAGGACTCGAACCACGGTCAGTCATGTGGGAGTCTAGCACCTTAGCCATCACACCACCTGCCAGCCCCACTCCACCATGTTTTACACCTCTATTAAAACCCCTAAAGTAACAAGAGCAGTAACAATTAGAATGACCGTATCTAGCGCCTTCTCTCTTACTTCTCTAGGTTGCTTATATTTCTGTCCTCTTCTACTGGGTTTATGAGCTCTTGTAGAGAAGTATGTCTCCCTGGTAGCTCAAGACTTGGCATAGTGCTCCAGTAGGTAATTAGATCCTGTTTGCTGCATTCATTTAATAAGGCTATTGTCTTGGTCTATTTGTTTTCTGACTAGCCTTTTGTTAACTACATCAGTTGGAAGATTGAGAAGCTAAAAATTAGTCTAGTGCTGTTTTGCAAGGTTTTGTTCATACCTGGGAAGTTAATAAGAAGCATTAAAAACAACGGATCTGGAGCCAACTCCAGGACCTGCTGGTTAAAGCAACCAGTTCCCACATAGCCAATCCATGTTTGTGTCCTGGACCTGGCAACTTGAGAAACTTACCAGGCACATGTGTGTGTGTGTGACCAAAATCCCAAAAGGAGGGAAACGGAAGAGAAAGGATTGTGGCATGCTCAACCTGCATAGATGGTGCTTTCTCTCAGTGTCTCTTTCTAGCGAGTGCTCGTGCCCTCTAGCAATCCATCAATCAACAGATCTGGAGAGGGCTTCACAGATTTGCCTCATTATTTTTATTTCTCTTCTGTATTGTTTTTATTTTATTCAGTTTCTGCTCTCCTGTTTCTTGTTTCCCTTTTTCTATTTACTTGGAGTTTAGTTTGCTCTTTTTCAAATGTCTTAAAACAGATTAGGTTATTGATTTTTTTCCCTTCATTTTTATTATAGGCATTTAAAGCTATAAATTTCCCCCGAACTACTACTTTAGCTGCACTATGTGTATATGTATGTATGTATATATATATATATATATACATACAC
>NW_006160067.1:1898891-1903755 GCF_000334495.1 Tupaia belangeri chinensis
TATATATATATATATATATACATACATACATATATATATATATATTTAAAGCCCTGAAGAGAATTCTGGTGCATGTGGTGAGGATATGCTTATATGCATCTTTGTCACAGGAAGGTTTTTGCTTGTTTTTTTTCCATTTCCCAACATGGCTGCTAACCTCTTGAACAGACAAAGCTTTCCTTTCGAAGCAAAATGCCTCAGCTTAAGTTGGTTAGATAATGCAGAAAGACTCTTACTTGCAGCTCAAAGACTTCTTTTATAGCCTAATCTAAAAATCAAGGGCATGATTATTTTACTTGATCTTCTCTGACTTCTTGAAGAAGTGAAGATTTCCTAGGTCATGGGAGCCCTTGCTGTTGGAAATCTCCTTTTCTGCTCGTGTTCTACTGAGCATATTTCTGGCAGCCCTAAAACAAGGTATATGCTATTCAGGTAGAAGTCAGGTAATAACGAAAACTTCCTGTGCTACCCGAGTCCTTTCTCTCGGCCTGCGTCCTTTCCTATTTGCCTTGCCTTTTCTGTAATTTGGCAGAGTTCTCACTCACTCCACGTGACGAGTGACATCATTGCTATAATGAGAATTCCAAGCAGTGCCACTGGATCAAAGCCCATCTGTGTGCCTGCTCCCACACTTGACAAAACAAATTCCAAATTCATTCAGCATGCCGGTGCCATTTAGTCACTGCGACATATCCCAAATTTTGGACTCTGCGCAAAAACCAATCTGTGCCCACAAAATTAATCATGGAACACATTTTATGACGTTTGACAACAACTTAAAAGGTTCTCATCTCTGGCAGGTGGCTCTGCCAATTCGCAAGGATGTGCACGACAAATTCTGAACAATATATCGCGTGGCTGAAAATACATGTGCAGGACGCACTCCCTGGAGAGAGGCAGGATGAATCTAACCAATCCTGAAGTCTCGGGGACACATAAGCCACACTGCTGTCTCATGAAGGAAGGACGATGGCCCCAGGTACACATAGAAAGCCAAAGGGAAGGCAACAGCTCACGTGCCAGTAGATGCTGAGAACATTGGCACGATCGCCTGTGTTGGCAGGACCCAGAGTTTGAGATGGCTAATTTAAGCGACAAGATCCTGGCAAACAGATTTATTTAGGGCAAGGGTGCGTCAAGAGGATGCCAGAAAAATACATCAATCTGTGCCTTTACATGTACCATAGCATGGTGAGGAAACCAATGACATTCAGAAAGCCAACCTTTCCCCTTTCACATCATCTGCAACTCACCCTGACAGGCAGGGTTTATGTTAGCTCTCTGGAACTCCAGGATGGGGTTTTATGTTCTGACCTGAGATCTGTGATAAAACACCCTTTCAAAAGGTATTCCTGAAGAGACTTCTCCATAGTTTGTTATGTTTCATTGAATAGACCAAGTATTTGTATACGTCGCTTCATTCATTTTAAAAAGCAGGCTCTGGTACATTTGACAACATCCTTCACTTCAAATAAAGGAAGATGTTTATCCAAACTGTTGCTTCTGTGAGGAGTATATTGTGGGAACTGCTGTGAGAAAAAGAAGACAGAGACTTGGATTGAACTGATAAAGGCCTGACTAGATCGCTTTTCTTAAGAGTGCTGTTCTATTCCACAGGAGGATGTAACTGTGTTAAATATCTAGTTTATATATCCCTGCCTACTTGTGTATGGTTTAACAGGCAAATATTTCAAGAAGAGGGTTTTGCTTCCTTATCCTACTTTTTATTTTCCTAGCTTCTCCAGACAGCCTTCTCCCCAACTTACCCTACCCACTGCCCTTTTCTGGGTGCTGCTTTTAATATGTTGTATTTGCAATGTCTCAGGTTAGGAAAGTGCCATGCCCTGGCATTCTAGTAACGGTGATCTCCATGCTCCTCTCAGGATTTCGGGCATGTATGCATGTATTCCTGGCATTTTTTTTAAGAGAGATTTTTGTTATAGGGCGCATGCACTTGCTGGAGAGAGAGAGAGAGAGAGAGAGAGAGAGAAATCGCCCCCCCTCCAGGGGGAGTGGCCACACCACAATCCCTTCTCCTCTTGGGATTTTGGGCATACACACACACAACGCCTGGCATGAGTTTTAAGCTGCTTAGACTGGGACTTAAATTGTGGTTGATGACATGAGAATCCAGCAACATAACCATTATGCCATCTGCTGGTCCTCTGGCACGTGTTTTTAAGATGCCAGGTCCAGGACTTGAACAGTGGAGTCAACCAGGAAGATTCCAGCACCTTAAGCAACATGCCACCTGCTGGCCCCAAGAATCTTTTCAAAGAATGAATTTTTTTTTTTTCAAAGAGTGCATTCATTCTCCAGGGAAAGACAGAGAGAGAGGGAAAGTAAGACCTCCCCCAATGGGAATAGTCACGCCTCAATCTCTTTGCCTCCTTTCTCTCTCCTATTGGGATTTTGGGCACTTCGGCACTGCACCCAGTGTGTTTCTTAAGCCACTGGGTCCAGGACTCCTGTGGGGTCAGCCATATGGGATTCAGCTGCCTTAACCACTGCACCATGAACTGGCTCAAGGGTGGGTACCTAAATAATGCATATCTACAAATCTAGCAAATGAAAATTGTCTGATCACTAAACATTACTTCAAGCCTCATAATTCTGTGTTTTAAACATATAGTGTTTACTGTCAAGTTCTCATAACCTTTAACTAAAAAATCCCTTGCCTGCAGCCAGCAGTGGCATAGTAGTTAAGGCACTGGACTCTCACAGGACTAATTATGGTTCAAGTCCTGGACTGAGCAGCTTAAAACTCATGCCAGGTATGTGGATCCAAGATCTTGAGAGGAGAATGGAGGTGAAGGGATTGCAGCATGGCCAGATAGGGGATTATTTCTGACTTTCTCTCTGGAAAGCACACACACCTTATAGCAAAAATCTCTCAATAACAAAACAAAAAACCCTGTCCAAGAGAAAACGTTTCAAATTGAAAACATGAGACCAATGCAAGAATTAAAGATTTCAAAGTAAAATACATCAACTATTATTGATATTTAATATTGTGACTGTTCTATGTCTTATTTAACTTAATTTTCAATTTTATTGAAAGATAGCTCTTTAGGGGCTGGCCCTATGGCCTAGTGGTTAAGAAAGGCAGACCCTGGGACCAGCAGATGGTGTAATGGTTACATTGCTGGACTTCCATTTGACTGCAGTTCGAGTTCCAGACCTAGTGGCTTGAAACGCACCCCAGGCACATGTGCCTATGTGCCTAAAATCCCAAGAGGAGAATGGAGAAGGGATTGCAACATGGCCATACTCCCTGGGGGTGGGGGGGTGGGGTGATTTCTTGCTTTCTGCCTCTCTATCTCTTTCTGTCTCTCTGGCAAACACGTACAACCTATAGCAAAAATCTCTGAAAGAAAAAGAGAGAGAGACAGGCCGATTGTACATGGCCAATCACATGGGTCAAATCTTGGCCCCAGCAGCTTAAAAAACTTGCTAAGTGTGTGTGCACGCATGTCCCAAAACCTGACAGGTGGGTGAAATAAGGAGAGGGAATTGTGATTGACCACATCCCATTGAAAGTGCTTTCTCGGAACCAGCAGTTAGCGTAATGGCTATGTTGCTGGACTCCCATGTAGTTGATCGCGATTCGAGTCCCAGACCTGGTGGCTTAAAACTCACACCAGGCACGTGTGCCCCAAGATCCCGAAAGGAGGATGGAGGAGAAGGGGTTGTGGCATGACCATCCCTCCTGGGGGGTGATCTCTCACTTTCTGTCTCTCTGTCTTTCTCTGTCGGGTGAGCGCACGCGCCCTATGGCATAAAGAAACCTCTCAAAAATAAAAAAAGAAAAGAAAAAGAAAAAGAAAGTGCTTTCTCTCTTTTTGGTAAGTGTGCATGCTCTCTGCAAAAAAAAAAAAAGAAAAGAAAAGAAAAGAAAGAAAGAAAACAAAACCAAAATACATCTTTTTTCAAAGTTAGAGTATTACAAGGCTTATAGCTGAATTAAAAAATAAAATGTTGCCTATCACCCCTCTTTACTCTCTGCAGACATGGAGTATATAGCTGACCCACCCTGTACTCCATCATTCTATATCCATCTTATACAACTTACTATCTTTTGAGAGTAATAATTGTCTCATTTCCTCCTACTTGGTTTTCTTTTTTTTAACTCTTTTTTTTTTTTTTGGAGAGGTTTTCGCTATAGGGCGCGTGCGCTCGCCAGACAGACAGAGAGAGACAGAGAGACAGAAAGTGAGAAATCACCCCCCAGGGGGGATGGTCACGCCGCAATCCCTTCTCCTCCATTCTCCTCTCGGGATCTTGGGCACGCACGCACACGCGCCCGGCGTGAGATTTAAGCCACCGGGTCCGAGACGCGAACCGCGGCCGACTACGTGGGAGTCCAGCGACATAGCCATTACGCTAACTGCTAGTTCCCTCCTCCTACTTGGTTTTCTATGTGTCTATCACCAAGCCACCCTGGACTCTCCATTGAAAGCGTAACCGTTAATATGGCCCCATGTTGGTGAATTGTGAGTTCCATTTTCTTCCTGGTGATGTTTCAGCTAGTCTGCCCTGCTCTGGTGTGACTAGGCTGCTGGCTGCTATCTACGTGGTTGTTACCTTGGGTTTTCCATCACAACTGTGATGGCTAATTTAGTGTGTCAACTTGACTGGCCTAAGCAATATTCAGAGAGCTGGTAAACCATTATTTCTGGGTGTGTCAGTGACAGTATTTCTAGGACAAATTATCATTTGGATCTGTAAACTGAGTAAAGAAGATTCCCCTTCACTGTTGTGGGTGGGCTTTGTCCAATCAGCTGAGGATCTGAGTATAACAAACAGGCAGAAGCCAGGACAGCATTGGCTTCCCAAGTTGTCAGAACTTCAGGTTTGGACCGCT
>NW_006160067.1:1905643-1910504 GCF_000334495.1 Tupaia belangeri chinensis
ATCCGAAAAGCCACCAAGTATCTGAAGGATGTCACTTTACAGAAGCAGTGTGTGCCATTCCGTCGTTACAATGGTGGAGTTGGTAGATGTGCCCAGGCTAAACAGTGGGGCTGGACACAAGGTCGGTGGCCCAAAAAGAGTGCTGAGTTTTTGCTGCACATGCTTAAAAATGCAGAGAGTAATGCTGAACTTAAGGGGTTAGATGTAGATTCTCTGGTCATTGAGCACATGCAGGTGAACAAGGCACCAAAGATGCGTCGTCGTATTTACAGAGCTCATGGACGGATTAACCCACACATGAGCTCCCCCTGCCACATCGAGATGATCCTCACTGAAAAGGAGCAAATTGTCCCTAAACCGGAAGAGGAAGTTGCACAGAGGAAAAAGATATCCCAGAAGAAACTGAAGAAACAAAAACTTATGGCACGGGAATAAAGTCAGCATAAAATAAATGTAGATAAAAGTAAAAAAAGAAAAAAAAACCCAAACAAACAAAACTTCAGGTTTGGACTGGAAGAACTTACATTTCTAAAGTATTGTTTATGCTCCCCTCATACCTAATTAATAATTTGCTTGGTGTTATGGGTTAAATTTTGTTATTCTCTATAAAAGAAAAATTGAAGTCCATGGGGGCTAGCAGGTGGCATGGTGGTAAAGGCTCTGGACTCCCACATAGCCAACCATAGTTTGAGTCTTGGACCTGGCAGCTTGGAAATCATGCCAGGTTGTGTGTGCACGCATGCTCAAAATTCCAAGAGGAGAACAGAGGAGAAGGGAGTGTGGCGTGGCCATCCCCCCCCGCCGGGGGGTGATTTCTCACTTTCCCTCTCACTGTTTCTCTCCAGTGAGAGCACAGGCCATATTGCAAAAACCTAAAAACAAAGACAAAAAATGGAAGTACTAACCTCCAGAACCTCAGAATATGACCGTATTTGGAAACAGCGCTATTGCTGATGTAATTAAGAAGAGATCATCCTGGAGTAGGGTGAGATCCTAGTTCAGTGGGGCTGGTGTTTGTATAAGAAGATGTCCAGATAAAGACAGATGCACAGGGGAATGCCATGTCACAGTGGCAGCAAAGATGGGAGTAATGTAACTGCAAGCCAAGGGATATCAAAGCTGCCAGGAAACTACCAGAGAACTGGGAAGGAACAAGAAAGGATTCTCCACAATTTCCGAGGGAATATGGCCCCTTGATTTCTGACTTGTAGGCTCCAAAATTGTAAGCTAATAAATATTTGCTGTTTTAAGTCACCCAGTTTGCCGTATTTTGTTATGGTAGTCCTAGAAAACTAATAAAGTTGTGTATAGAATTCCAGTTTAAGTATTTTTCTGAAAAACGTTACTGCTCCTAGTATCCCCAGTGTCCAGTGGTGTTGCTAAGCACAATCCCGTTCTGATTTGCATCCTTGGAATGTGACTTTTACTCTCTGAAAACATTTAGGATCTTCAACCTATCCCTGGGACTCTGAAGCTCCGTGATGATTATATGTGTTAAGAATTTACCAAGGTGGGACAGCAGGTGGTGTGGTTAAGGCCCTGGACTCCCACATGGCTGACTGTGGTTCAAGTCCCGAACCTGGCGGCTTACTTTCTCACTTTGGGACCAGTAGATGGTGTAATGGTTACATCACTGGACTCCCACAGGGCCAACCATGGTTCAAATCCCAGACTTGGAGGCTTGAAGCTCATGCCAGGTGCATGTACATGCATGCTCAAAATCCTGAGAGGAGAACTGAAGCAGAGGGATTATGGTGTGACTATTCCCCCTGGGGGTAAGTTCTCCCTTTCTGTCTCTCTGGCAAGCACATGCACCCTATAGCAAAAATCTCTCTTACAAAATAAAAAGGAATTTTCCAAAACAGGAGCTGGATGGTAACACGGTAGTGAACTGTGATGCTCTGTGAGTCAGACCCCTATAAGAAGGTTCTAGGTTTGTGTCTGGAGACCTCACTGAGGATGCCGGGCAAATGCCCATGATGTGGAGCTGGCTGAGGCTCAGGGTGGATCACAACATCAAAACTCTGCTGGATGGGACTAGCAGGTGGCATGGTGGTTAGGGTGCTGGACACTCCCACATGGGCAACTGCAGCTTGAGCCTGACCTGGTGGCTTACTCTGTGTGTGTGTGTGTGTGTGTGTGTGTGTGTGGTCAAATTAAATGATAAATAAATTAAATAATTTTAGAAAACTCTCCTGGAGTGCCTGTCTCTTTCTCTGTCTCCCTCTATCTCTTTGTCTCTCTCACTCATGGAAGAGACAAATAAACTTAAAATAATAATTTACCAAAGATGGGAAAAGACTATTCCAAATTAATAAATAATTTACAACCCCAGTTCATGAGAATACTTCCTGTCCCTACCAGTTGAGTAGAAAAACTACCTAATTCACATGGGACATAAGGTAAATAAAGTTATAAGGGGATTGCCTTAGTAGTGGCATACACAATTCACAGAAGACTGAGCTGGTCCCTAACAAAGCTTAAAACTAAGCCTCAGAAGAATAAAGTTGTGTTCATGTAAATAAATTTCACAATGCCTAGCATCCTATCTAAAAAATTAAACAACTAGACATGGAAAATGCAGGATATTATGAGCCATAATGAAGAGAAAAATCAACCAATAGAAGCAGTGCCAGAAATAGCATAGATGAAGAATTAGACAAGAACATTAAAATTGTCAAACTAATCATACTCCCTACTTCTAAGAAGTTACAAGAAACATTGAACATACTAAGTGCAGACATGGAAGATGTAAAACTATCACATACACACACACCCCTAAGTCAAACTGATAGAGATAAATAAAAGTACAATGTCTAGGGGCTGGCAGGTGGTGTGGTGAATAAGGGGACTGGATTCCCACATGACTGACTATGGTTCGAGTCCTAGACCTGGTGGCTTGCTTTCTCAAGAGCTTTCCTCTCTCTCTGTCTCTGTTTGGTCAAATTAAAAAATAATAACAAATGGAATTAAATAAATCTTTTTTTAAGTACAATAGTCTAAGATGAAAATGAATTGGATGGATAAAGACAATATTAGATATTGGGGAAAAAATAGTAAACATGAAGGCATAACAATAGGAATTATTCAAAGGGAACTCAGAGAAAGGCTTGGAAAAAAAAAAAGAATAGCCTTTCAGTGAGCAGTGAAATAAATACTGTGTGGTGGCTGAACACACATGTACACTTAGTACATGTACACAACTCCACTAACCACCTCTAAAGAGGAGCAGGAAAATCAGTAAAATTACTTGAAAAAAAAAGAGAGCAATATCTGTTTTTGTCTAGTTCCACACATTATTCCTGGCAAGGGATCTGGTAGACCCCAGGCATTTAATAGACTTCTCTTGAACACATTTGTGGCAGAGCAAATGATGCCATGAGTAAGAGACAAACCCATGAGTGTGACTGCCAGGTATCTGGGCCATCAAAGGACAAAGAAGGGAAATGATATGGAGAAAGGGAAGGCTTGGGAGACTGAAACATCTCCGGGAGGGAGCTAAAGGATGGGTTCAGTTCAGTGTATAAAATTTGGAGAATAGGAGCTGAAGAAGGTATCCCATGCAGGAACTGCACCAAGGAATAGTTGAAAGTAGGAATAAACATGGTTCTGTGGGGCCAGCAGATGGCATAGTGGTTACACTTCTGGACTCCCATATGGCAGACGGTGGTTTGAATCCTGGACCCAGTGCCTTGAAACTCACACCGGCTGCATGTATGTACAGGCCCAAGATCTGGGGCCAAGAACAGAGGAGAAGGGATGGCGGTGTAGCCATTACCCCAAGAGTAAGGGGTGATTTCTCACTTTCCCTCACACTGTGTCTCTCTTTCTCTACAGCGAGCACACACCCCCTAAGGCAAAAATCTCTAAAAAATAAATAAAGGTTTTGTATAGACCACCTCAATTGGAATGAGGGTCGCGCCTGAGGGTAATGAGAAATGAGGTGGTTGGATGAGTTATGAACACAGTATGCAAGGCTTCAGAAGGGAGAGAAATCGCTGAAAGCGTGTGAGCAGAACTTCTGATGATCAATCAGGGCTCAAGAGGGGAGCGCAGTGATGACAATCATGACGGATTACTAAAGAATATTACAGTTGAATGGAAAGGGTGGGCCAGGGGAACCAGGAGGTTAGTAACTCACACTTGCCCCCTCATTGAAACTGGATGTGAAAGCACCTAACAGTGTTAGCAGACTCAGGACTTCGATGTAAGTTAGTGGAATACAAATACTGGGGAAATTAGCATTTCATTTCACTAAGACCTAAATTTACTTTGATTCAGGACATTCTAAAAAATGACCCTAAAGCTCTATAATGCATTAAGACTATGACTTGCTTCATAATTCATCTACGCTAAGATTTCAAATCAGCTCCCTAAAGCTGTTACTTTGCAGAGCACCAAAGCGCCTGTTCGCTCTCCCGCCCTAGTGCTTCCACGTCTTCGCACTGAACAGGTACAGAGACGACGGAAGTGAGCAGCGCGGAGCGTCAGAGCCGCCCAGGGTCAAGCCGGGGCTAGAACCCGGCTACTTGAGTCTGCTGATGGGGCCGAGGGTTCCGAGCACGTGCAGCGAGGCGCGAAGTCCTGGTCAGGGAGCGAGTAGGGACGCCGCACCTGCTCAATTTCAGCGGCCCTTGCGGACCGCCCTGGGAAACCCCACGCCCAGGTACCGCCTCCCGCAGGCTCCGGCGAGGCTCTCGGCGCCGCTCCTGCTCTCGCGATACTGGCCCGCCAGCCCCTTCCGACTGCCGCCAGGCCCCGCCCCGCGCCCAGCCCATCTGTCGTCACTTCCTGTGGGTCTGCGGGCTAAGGGAGAAGATGGCGGCGCTGGGGGAACCTGTGCGGCTGGGGCGGGGGGGGG
>NW_006160067.1:1910578-1926271 GCF_000334495.1 Tupaia belangeri chinensis
GCGGAGCGAGGTGGCCCCTGGGCCGGCGTGGCTGCGGCGGCTGCAGGCAGAGCGCCGACGGTCTCCGACTGAACAGGCAGATCCTCCCCGGTTCGCGGGGACCGTCCCGGGGCGCAGCGCGGTCTTCCCCGCTGGCCCGCGCGCCGTCGGAGACCTGTGAACGCGAAAAGCAGGCGGCACACACACCCCTTCGGGACGGACGACGCTGTGTGCCCGTGCGTGTGCACGCCCAAGCCAGTGTCCCGCCTTCGCCCACAGCGCTCGCTCTTCCCGGACGCCCGATTTACACACCAACTCCAATACTCTGATCACAGCTCCTTGTCGTGGGGGCTTGAGTATTTCCTACCTTGTACCCCACCCCGCCACCCCCGCAGACCGTGCCGCCCACGACGGAGAGGGTACTTAGAAGCAATCCTCCGGTTTGGGTTTGGGGAGCAGATTATGTAACCGGGCGGAATAGCGGTAGATGGTCAGACACTTGCAGGTGCAGTGTTACTCCCGCTTCCCCGATCCCGCAGTTGCAAACTGGTTGCTCGACTGCTTTTTACAGCAGACTGTCAAGGAAAATAAAGCCTGTTCTGCTGAGTAATTAGGGAGCGACAAGCTTACGGAAATACCTGGCTGGACCCCTCCCTAGGTCCTGTCCAGAGTTCCCAAGTTCCACTCTACAATCCTCGCGTTTTTTATTTCCGACTATTCCAAGCATGCCTTTGACACTGCAGCGCTAGAAGTCATTGATGAGAGTCAAGGGGGTACAAACGGAACATTTTGAGTTTTCGTGGTAAACAACGTATAGGATGGCAATTGAAGTTTTTCGCACATTAACATTTGCAGTTGCTGCCTGAAGATTGACATCCTCCTCTAAGAAAGAAACGCATTTTTAGAATTATTGTACTTAGAGAAACCTCTTCCCTCGTGCCTTCCCACGAACAAATGTGCACTTAGCATTATTAGTTTGCTCCTTATGGTGTTCACCATTTGGAAGCCTCTTTATAAATGAGATTGTTTCCCTGCAGCCCACCAGGCCATTAATTAAAGCATCATTTTATGGCAGAAGAATAGCTACTCTGGGAAGACTTGCTAAGTTAGGTGACATCTTCCCCCTGAGCACAGTGGCACTGTGCTTGGAGAGGGGAACAGATCTGTTTGGTGATAACAGGAGTAGGTGTTTTTCTTTGAAGGCTACTTGTGGGATTCTGACATGTTGGCAGTCTTATGTATTTTTAAGTACAGCCAAAATTCCCTCTGGCATTAAGTTGTGATCATGGTGGCTTTGGGTTTTTTGGGGGCGAGTTTTTGTTGTTGTTGCAGAGTTCTTACCACTTCTACAGTAGGATGCTCAGCTCCTAAGTGGGATGAATTACTGGTTTTTGCTTTTTAGAAGGTCTGATTGGGGGGTCAGGAGATGGCATGGTGGATAAAGCGCTTGGACTCCCACATGGCCAACCTTGGTTTGAATGGTTGACCTGGTGTCTTGCTTTTTCATTTTCCCTTTCTTTCTCTGGTCAAATTTAAAAATAATAATGATAAATAAAATAAATCATTCTTTTTTTTTAAAAAAAAAATGTCTGATTGCATAAACTTCTGCTTGTTTAGATTCCTTTTTTTTTTTTTTTTTGGAGAGGTTTTTGCTATAAGGCGCGTGCACTCGCCAGACAGACAGAGAGAGACAGAGAGACAGAGCAGGACTTGCACTGCGGTCGACTACATGGGAGTCCAGCAACAGCCATTACACCAACTGCTGGTTCCTTGCTTGTTTAGATTCTAACGGAACAAATACTTCAATGGTCCTATAGAACAGAACCAGTGCGTGTAATCCAAATCTTCAGTGCCTTCCAAGTCATCAAACCATTATACGCTGGAACACAAAATTGAGCCTTTATTGGGTACAATTTACATTCAGTAAAAAGTGTTCTACTTTTTGGAGGGACCAGCAGGTGGCATAATGGTTACCTGCTGGACTCCCACTTAATTGAGTCAAAGTCCCAGAACCAGTGGCTTAAAACACCAGGCACCTTTGTGTGCGTGCTCAGAATCCCAGGAGACTGGAGAAGAAGTGATTGCAACGTGGCCTTCCTCCCTGGGAGGGTGATTTCTCACTTTCTGTTTCTCTTGTCTCTCTGGCAAGTACACGCCCTAGAGCACAAACCTCTCTTGAAAAAAAAAAATTCTACTTTTTTTTTCAGTTTTGTTTATTAGAAATTGATATGTGGCGTACTTACTGTTAACTTTGTACATCAAACTAGTGGCTGAGCCAGCGGTTCCTATACCAGCTGTTCAGGTGGTAGGAAGTCAAGGCTGGGAGGGTCTGTGTTTTTTTGCATTTGGTTAATAACATTTTAAGCTTCTGTTACATGATATTGAAAAATCTGCTTTCTTTCCTTTCTTCATAGTTTTTCATCTACAAATACCAAGAAGGCCATGCAGATTAAAGAAAATGTCTAGGGGCCGGCAGGTGGCATGGTGGTTAAAGACACTGGACTCCCACGTGGCTGACTGTGGTTGAAGTCTCAGACCTGGCAGCTTGCTTTCTCACTTTCTCTCTGTCTCTTGTCTTTCTCTGACTAAATTAAAGCTAATAATAATAATAAATAAAGTTAAATACAATATTTCTTTAAAAGAAAAAGCTTCTAGTCCGATAGTGTAACATGGAATTATTCATTTCTTTCACTTAAGTTTAAATAAAGCAGAGAAATAGTAACTAGTGGGTCCTCTGACTCCTGGAGTACGATATAATAAGGATCCTAAGTTGAAAACAGACCAGTTAATTTTTATTCATGTGTATATTTACAAGCGTTCCTGCTGTGAACTACGATGCTCTTACTGAATAGTTCGTCTCTACATTGTATATCTGCATCATGTTTTCCCTTGGGGATAAACAGCGATTTCACCAGCACACAGTGACTCGTGTGTTCATTAAATTTTTGTTGACGAAGGGTTCCTGACAACACGCAGGTTCTGTAAAGCAGCGTAGCGTTGCCGTCTGTGTCGGTGTGAACCCAGCCCGATCCTGTGGCTTTTAGCTTGCCTGTCTCTATAGGATTCCATTTTCCAAGCTTTTCGCATCCAGAGCATTGGTGTTTATTTCCTTAATCTATAAAAATTTAACGTTTTTCTCAGAGTTTTACATTCCCCCCTTGCTTACACACACGTCCATGCACGCACACTCTGGCTCTTCCCCTCCAGCTCGTACATAGTTCCTGTTAGTCGTTGAGGAATTAATCCTGACTGCCAAACTGTCACACAGACATGGAGAGAATCCTCAGAGAAAGTTACCACTGTGTGTTTGTTTAACTCTAGATATTTGTAGAGCAATTGAGTTGTTGGAAAAACTACAGCGAAGTGGAGAGGTACCACCTCAGAAACTTCAGGCTTTACAGAGAGTCCTTCAGAGTGAGTTCTGCAATGCTGTGAGAGAGGTGAGTAAATGTCATTAAAATTTACTGAAAATGTAGGGGCCTCCATTCTCCTCTTGGACATGCATACATGCCCAGCCTGAGTTTCAAGCCGCTGGGTCTGGGACTCGAACCTCAATTGACTATGTGAAGTCCCGCAATGTAACCAGTACACCATCTGCTGGTCCCCATTTTTGTAATTTCTGATAGAACAAGCCATGCTTTGCCTAAAATCTTAACACTCGTAAACACCAGAAAAAATTCAGAGTTGACGTATTCCCAGAGTTAAAGGATGATGAGCACTTTGGGTTTTCCAGGTCTATGAACACGTCTATGAGACTGTGGACATCAGCAGCAGCCCCGAAGTCAGAGCTAATGCGACCGCAAAGGTAAATTTCATCGCTCTCCAAAATGACAATTCTTCATACGTTAGAGATTTAAATATGCAGTTACCATATTTAGGATGAGCTTATTTTGACTAACGCTCTTTCAAGCTAAACTAAACTTCTCAAGTACTCAGACTTAAGACAGTTTTTTAATGGCTGTATAAGAGATATTTTGTGCAATTTAGATGTCAAGATACTTGAACACTGGTAATACCATACATGTGCTGCACATAACCGTGTTATATTGTTTGTACGCACACATGATGCCATTAGCTATGCATATTTTCATCCCAGTCTGAGGTGTGAATTATTATCCCTGTTTAATGAGGAAGCAGCAAGGTGAAGTTCCTCTCCTCAGCACAAAGTAGGAAGTGCCGGGCTGGGTGCTCCCCGGGCTGCTCCGTGTCTTGCCTTTACTTGAGCTTTGTAAATGCAGGGTCATGTTAGTGGTCGTTTCCTGCTTCAGAGCTGCAGGCGGCAGGTCTTGTGCACTCCGGTGTTCATGCTTTCCTCACGTAAGTCGAGCGTCGGCCTCGATGTCTCTCTCATGTGATTAGAATAAGTTACTATCGGCAGTGGGTAACTTTTACTAGATTTAGTCATTAGATGATAATTTTTATTGATAGTTACCAGTTTACAAAAGGAACACTGGCTTCTCTGTTAAATGCCAACACTTCAGTGTGGATGTTGTTTGTCAGAGTAGGAGAGACCAGAGAGACTTGATTTCAGTTCCTGAGTTCTGTGATCCTCACAGCTTGTCCAACTTCTGAGCCTTAGTTACATTGTCTATAAAAGGAGGCTGCCTTTTACCCCCCCCCCCCCCCCGAGAGGAAAGTTTTTTTTCTTGCGGGTTGTGTAAATTTTTGCTCTAGGGCGCTTGTGCTTGCTGGAGAGACAGAGAAATAGAAAGCGAGAAATCACCCCCTGGGGGGTGGCCATGCCGCAATCCCTTCTCTGTTCTCCTGAGATTTTGGGCATGCATGCACACACACCCAGCATGAATTTTAAGCTGCTGTGTCCAAGACTTGAACCACGATCAACTACGTGGGAGCCCAGTAATGTAACAATTACGCCATCTACTGATCCCAATGAGGCCTTTTTGAGAACTTCAGAGATAATGAATATTCAACACATCTTCATTTCCTTACTCTGGTCTCCCATATTCGTTCATGCACGATGATCCAGATTACATAAAATGGTAAAAATGGTACCAGATTACATAACGGTGTCTAAAAGCAGTATGAAACAGTAAATCCCAACTTTGTGTTAGAGTTAATCTAGATTTGCCTCACTTTGAGTTGTAAAGGTGTGGCTCCGTTTTACTTTCTGTGGGGTTTTTGTTGTGACTAGGTAGTTAGCTAAAGCAACGGAAACACATTCAGGTAGGTACCCTTCTTCATTTCGATACTGAGTTACTTCCTGACACAGTGTTCTTAGTGGATAGGACACACAAAGCAGCTGTCTGTCATGGTGAGTTGTTTAAGTAGGTTATGTACCAAGACCCTGAAGGAACTGGACTGTCCAGTTCTAAAACTTGGGTCTCTTGGCGTGCTGAGGGAGGGGTCCTCTACTTCAGTGTGCTGGAGTTTATCCCCCAGCAGCCCAGAGGAGCTGGGAGAGACCTCGAACACCCGAACCTTTCTTACATGATCCCAGAGCGTTTATCCTTCTCCGTTGTCATCTCTACTAGCTGTGCTTAACTTGCCTTCTCAGAATGGCCAGTGAATTTGTGGTCATTCAGACATCAAAAATGTACCTCAAAGGTGGTTTTTAAAAGAACTGAGGTAAACAAAGGTCATTTTTTAAATATGTAAAAATTGTCTTTTAGGCTACTGTGGCTGCATTTGCTGCCAGTGAAGGACATTCCCATCCTCGAGTCGTTGAGCTGCCAAAAACAGAAGAGGGCCTCGGGTTCAATATTATGGGAGGCAAAGAGCAGAACTCACCAATCTACATATCTCGGATAATTCCAGGCGGAATTGCTGATAGGCATGGGGGCCTCAAACGAGGAGATCAGCTGCTTTCTGTTAATGGAGTAGTAAGGACAGATTTTTTCTCTTTATCATAATGTGTTGTGACCGTTTGGGAAGTGTATTTGAGTTACAGAGACAAAGATGTAGGGGAAAACCTATAGAACTTTAGAAATCCTCTGAAGAACTGTAGGCAGTGCACCTTAGTGCAGAGATTTTTTTTTTTTTTTAATTTTTTATATTGTGGATTTTGCTGCAGTGCATATGCACTTGCCAGAGAGAAGGACAGTGAGAGGGAAGGGGGAAAATCATCCCCCAAGAGAGCTGGCCACACCACAGTCTCTTCTCCTCCATTCTCCTCTTAGGATTTTGGGCACGCGCACACACGTGCCTGGAGTGATTTTCAAGCTACCAGGTCCAGGGCTTGTGGTCGGCCATGTAGGAATCTATTATCGTAACCATTACACCACCTGCTGGCCCCAGTAGTGTTTTTGTTTTGTTTGATTTTTTTTAAGTTCTTTAATTCACTTATTCTCATAATTAGCAGTTCTTAGTGTGATTTTTATTTAATGACATAATTAAAGTCTTTAGTAGTTAAATCAGTACGCTCTAGTCTGCATTTTATTCTTTATTCATAATGGAATATATGTGTGTACACATGACGGAGTGAGCGAGACAGGACACACGTGCGTGCACACGCACACACACACAGAGGCAGCCAGCCCCACAGGGTCTGCTCACCCTCATCCCCTTTTTCCAGTCTTCCAGCCTGTTGGACCAAGGATTTGACCATGTCCGGGGGGTTTGGCTCCTCTTGCGTAGCACTTTACCATTATGTCATGAAGCTGGCCCTCCAACGTTTTCTTACTTCTGTAGAGTGGCAGTTACTGGGCTTCTCTCTGACTTAGTGAAATGATGGAGCATGCGGGTGGCTATGCTAACGATTTGGAACTTAGAAACTAGTTCCTAGCTCATAAGTAGAGTGCGATGAGATGTAAGAGGATTTTACACTAACTAAAATGACAGTACAGGATTATTTTAGTTTACATATGTGTATTCTAAGTCATTTTTTTTACATTCTGAGTTACGTACAAGATGTACGTATTAACTGTTTGTTTGTTTTCCAGAGTGTTGAAGGAGAGCATCATGAAAAAGCTGTAGAACTACTGAAGGCCGCGCAAGGGAAGGTTAAGTTAGTAGTACGGTACACACCCAAAGTCTTAGAAGAAATGGAGTCACGCTTTGAAAAAATGAGATCAGCCAAGCGCAGGCAACAGACTTAACGCAGTTCAAAACCTGATACCCCACTCTGCTTTTCAGCTAGAGAAGTCTCACCTGTGACCTGCTGATGGCCGCAGAGCCGCTGATTGTAAAACAGAAACTCCCCACGAGATCCTCTTTGCCATTTTGTGAATGCCTGTTTTAACATCATTTACGGTTCCTGAGATGCATACATTTTTCTGACAAGAAAAAGTAAAAGGTGATGAGGGCAATTCTGTCCTACTGTTTTTACAGGCCTTTTTCAAATGCAGATTTTGTCATAAAGTTGTTATAGATTTTTAAAACTGCTTTTTTAATATTAAAAAACTTTTACATTCTTACTCTTTTTTTAGAAAAGAAAAGTTTTCTTCATTTGGCTACTTATTTAAAAGTAACAGTTCTTCAGTTCTTTTTTTGTTTATTTTTTTTTAACCTGTGATATTTTTTTCCAAGAAGTTGAGCATAACAGTCCCGCCCACCACATTTCATGCAGTCAGTGTTAATGACACTGCTGCGTTTTGTACTTTGAACATACATGTCATGTATGTAATCAGTGGGAAATCAGAACTCAGTAGTGGAAGTTTTTTACTTTTATTTAAACATAATGTACAGTGGATATTCATTTATACTGATTTAGAAAAGCAAGTTTTTAAACACTGAAACAATCATTGCTAAAATGCATACGCTCATGCTATTTGAGCAGTGAGGCAGGAGGATGTAATTGGATTGTTAGCATAACCGATTGCATCCCTTTCTATTTATAGCCAACAGTGTCAAATGTTAAATGCAAAACAGGTTCAGATGTCACCCTGTACAAATTTTCTAATGGAATTAACTTTTATTTATATTTCCGAATATTTTGGTCCTTCCATTCTAGAGATAAACCCCGTAGTTTGTGGCAGGAAATAGAAGCAAAGAAGAAAAAGCGATACCTTAACCTCACTGTCCTCAACAGTCACTCATTCTTACTTGCTCACTTTAAAGAGTTGATTTTAAATGGGAAGAGGAGAAAAGGATATATTTAAGATGTGTAGAAGTCACGAGGTAATGTATTCATAGAATCTTCAGACTGTCAAAATGAGTGGGAACTCATGTGAAAATAGTTGTGTGTAGAGATGCAATCTTTGTAGTTCAGCTCTATTAGGAATTTTGAGAGACTTGATTTAATTTGTCCACTGGGTGTCACTGTTGTGCTGAAAGGCAGCTACCAGCGTATGACTGACAGGTCTTCTTACAGCCTGAAATTGAAGAGTTGATTATTTTCAGTCACAGTGTGTAAGATCCTAAAATATTTTAAATGATGGATGCTAAAGAATAAGATAATGAGTTGACACTTATAAGGAATTGGCATAATTATCAACCTTGTATAAAAAGTGGGCATTTTGTGACATTCCTTCAGCTAGAATAGAAATGTATGCCCTTTTCTGCATGTCTGTGAGCACTGAGTCTTAGAAGATTATTCCAGTTTTCAATGATTTTTTTTTTTCCAGAATAAAAGTAGTACAAGTCAATCAGCGTTGCTAATTTATGTAGGTGTTGAGCACTGGATTGCATGATGGAGTGTGTCTCCAGTCCACTATGAGATGTGCTTGTAACTGATAGGATCATGTTGTTAAATCGTATATTTTTAAGATTAATCGATGTTTTTAAAATGTTGAGACCAAAGTAGTATAGAAGTATGGACTTATTTTAATTTAATTGTAAAATTATTAGAGGTATTTGTTGTAGAGCTTTATATGTTAAAGAGAGGTATTGGTGCATATAAAACAGTAATATTATTGCTATGCTTGTATTCTTGCATTACAGGGTGAGTAAACCCTGAAGAGTTCTTACTTCAGTGTAGCTACAGCTGCAGCAACTTTTAGGGATGTGTCAACATTTCTTTACAAGTTATAGCTTCCCAGTTCAGTGTCTCAGCTGTCTCAGAACCTCCAGCCAAGTTAAATCTTTTTTGGTGTGGAACTTACTGAGTTGAGTAAGCTATTTTTTCCTTCAGCAGTAATCCACAGTCTGTTCTTTGTGTAGGTTGGCACCTATTCATCATTCTTAAAATAAGGATGGCTTCGAGGAGCCAAATACAGGAGTTTTGCTTGCTACCGTTGAGCGTGAGTAGTGATAGTTTGATTTGTTCATGCAGTTCTCACAGTGGATCCCAGGATTTTATGTCTTGACCGTAGAGGAATTCAGCCATTCAGTGGCCAGGATGTACAGCTCTGGTCTAGCATAGTGAGAAAATGAAGGAAGTTTTTGTCTTACAAGTGGATGGTCATGAATAAAATTGGGCACACAGTTAGGTGTATATAGTAGGTGTTTGGTTTGTAAGTCATAAATCATCCCCCTGCCCAGTTTCCGTTCATTTTCTTGGTTGCTCAGAATGGGTCAACTTAGTATTTCTCAACCTTAGCTTCATATTAGAAAATGCTACAGAGCTTTACAAGATAGTAATGCCATTCATTGTCCCGTCCCATAACAAATACATCAGAATCACTTGTCTTTTTTTTTTTTTTTTTTTAAGTTCTCAGTTGGTTCTAATAGATACCCAGGGTTGAGCTCCACTGTTTTTCCCCTCCATAAAATGAACTAATTATACTGGGCTCTGTTTGAAAGTATCACAGTAGAATAATCCAATTTGCAGCTATTCAGTGATTGATCATATTTCTAGTACTGATCTTAGGAATAAAAGGTGCTTGGCATTCCTTATTTGGGAGGTAGTTGCAGTCTCCCTTTAAAAAATAAATAAATAAATAAACCCTATCACTAGTTTTAAATGTACACTTACATGTCATATTTCTCTGCCCCCTTTGCCATTAAAACTTGACAAAAATAGGTTATCACTGTTTGAGAACTTACGTTTAAAAATTGCACATGGGAAATACTACCATTGGTAATCCCCCCTTGTCTCAATATGGCCACTTCATCCCTTAGTCTAACACTAGGTAAGGTAATAGCCGTCTAGTTCTCCAGGGTTTGATTCAGATATGCCGGTTTTTAAAAAATTACTGTCCTCTTCTTCTAAAGTTAAGGTTTTTTTGCACACATGCTTAAGTAGTTTGGCTCAAGTAACTTTGTTTACAGTTAAAACAGATACTACATCGCTTACTAGGAAATGGTTATGGCTTGTCCAGAAGGAACGTCAGCATGACTTGGTGTAGACGTCAAAGAACACACGTCGTGAATATTCTCTAATGTGGAACGGTCACCACAACAGCAAGGACTAGTCACTGTGTTTCCTGAATAAATGTATGTGTGTGAATTTTCCAACTATGCCATCCTTTTTGTCTCCTCTGCCAACAATCTGGTTTTAGAGTTTTTATTGTCCCAAACTTAACTAGTAATGTTTCTTCAGGGGTTGTTACAATAATGGTTATGTAGTGAAAAATAAATGACTTGCTTATTAATTTTCAAGAACTTTCCAACTAATTTGTATATGGACATGGTTTTTTAAATATTGGCAAACAGTGTGCTTCTACTTTTTTAGTTTGAGATAAATATAATCCCCAAAATGAATGTAAAATTAACACTTTTTTCAATAGATGACTTCATTTATTAGTTTAATTGTGATTCTAAGACTTATTTAAAATAAATTTGTATGAGTTATGTCCTTGTTCTTTGGATTTAAAAAACATCAATACAACTACACAATAGATGTGTTTCTGAAAGCTGTGTATAAAATAAACTTTACACAAGGTAAAACTATGGTTGTTTCTGGAAAAAAAATTTGAATTTCTTTTTGAATTTTGCTTTGTCTTTCATAAAATGCTAAAGAAGAAATTCTCTTGTGTTATTTCAAGAGTGGCAGCATGGCACGTGGTTGACAGCACACACTCTGGGCCCAACCCTCGAATTTGAGTCTCAGGTCCACCATTACCTCGTAACCTAAGAACAAGTCGCTTTGCTTCTCTGTGCTTTGGCTCCTCTGTCAACGGTGGTAAGAGTTGTCAGTGTAAAGCCCTTGGGAGGGTTCCTGACCATATTAAGTATTAGGTATGATTGTATTTTTCATGTAAGATAGCTTCAGGACCTTATCAGCTAAAGGAAATACTTGTGGTGAAATAATGAAAAGTAGCAAGTTCCCTTAGTTTTGATGCCTAGAAAGCAGAAAACCTTTACATTAGTCTTGAAAGTTTCAAGAGTAAGAATCAGAAGGAATGTTCAGATTTCTGTGTTCACTGATAGAGAAACTCGTGGACGTCTGTAGTTAGTGGCGTTTTGAGGGACAGAGGAATGAAGCTGCATTCAGGATGAAAACCACTGCAAGGACGTTCAAGAGAGTTAACTCCAGCAGAAAGCAGAGTGGGGAGACCTGGCTCTGCAGACCTGGCGGGCTGAGAGAGACGTGGGGTGGAGCGGGCTGACGGCGTCCCGAGCACTTGCACCGGAAAGGCACCGAGAAGCCAGGGAGCAGCTCGGCCACGTTCATTGCTCGGCCTCAGTTTTTTCGCAGACTCAGCATGCTCATTGCCCGAGCCTTGCCGTTCTGGTTTCATGACATTTACTGCTGGTTATGCTGGTCATAATGTAATGAAGTAGCCGTCGATTCTTCATTTATTTCTTTAGTAGCAGGTAACCTCCACCCCATGGAACCGTCAAACTTCCCTTTATGCACAGAGTCGAGGCACATTTATGCAGAAACCATTCGTCAGTTTTATTCCTTGGATTTTCAAGAAGGATGGAGGGGCAGCCGGAAGCATAGTGGTTAAGGTACTGGGCTCCTACATGGCTGACCACTGTTTGAGTCCTGGAGCCGGTGGCTTGAAACACACTGGGTGCTTATGTATGCGTGCCCAAAATTCCGAGAGGAGAAGGGATTGTGTGGCCATCTCCCCTGGGGGGTGATTCCTTGCTTTCTATCTCTGTCTCTGTCCTGTGAGCTCATGCACCCTATAACAAAAATTTCTCCAAAAAAACTATGCGTGCTTCCTCAGGTCAGTGACAAGGTATATGCGGGAGATATATATATATGTGTGTGTATATATATATATACACACACACACACATATACATACATACATACATATTTCCTGTCCCCTACAAAAGCATATGTTGGACACAGTTAAGATTTGTCCCTTTCAAAAAGGGTTCTTTGCGGGAGGAACAGTGGAAGATGGCTAATTTATAATCTGCAAAATAGTTCTAAGCAATTAGATAAAAAGATAATGTAATCTTTGATATCATTGTTGTCTAGTTGACAGAGCAATGCAATCTGGGAACATAAATAGCCAAAGGAAGATTTTTATTTTTGTAATTCTTATTTGGTGTATTTTTGAGCCTGGAGTTAGATGCTGTGTAACTGTGTCTTAAGAGGAGTTGACGCATCCCCACTCCCCACCAGAAACCGGATAGGTCTGTGTCCTGCGCACAGCACTTCAGAGCGGGACCTTGTCTGTAGACCGGGCTGTGCATGTGTAACTGGGTTAAAGTGAGTACAGGCCCTGACCCCGTGTAGCTGGTGCCCTTGCTTTCTTGTTGCTTGCTTTTTAATGGTTGAATGTATTTTCATCACAAACTTACAGGAACAGCACAGAAGACAGACCACATTAAAAGTGTGTACTTGCCTGTGGGCGGCTTGGAAAAGTACAGTGAGTGGATGGAAACTGCTGTATGATAAAAATGCTGCAGACGGGGCCGGCAGGTCGTGTGGTGGTTGAGGGCACTGGACTCTCACATGGCTGACTGCAGTTCGGGTCCCGAACCTGGCGGCTTGCTTTTTCACTTTCTCTTTCTGTCTCTCATTCTGTGCCTCTCTGGTCAAACTGAAAGAAAGAAAGAAAAAGAAAGTTAAAAAAAAAAAGAAATTTTTAAAAATTGCTACAAACACCATTTAGTTGCCGTCAATAAAAAAATTTGTCTTTAAAAATTCCAAATACTGGTATTGTCCAGAAAAATGTAGCAGTTTTATTTAGAATTGTCATATAGTTGAACTGCTGAAAGTTGTCCACCAAAACATTTTGACTCATTAATGCCTTTTTTAATCCCTGTATTTATATTAAAAATCCACAGACAAATGAAAAATGGCACCTGATTTCTGTCCTCTCTCTTCCATTCATAGTCATATACTTAGGTATCTTTTCACCCCATGGGGAAAATAAAAACATCTGATGTTCAGAACTACCAGTAACAGGGAGAAGAGAAAACAATTTTTTTGAGAATGAAATGTTTCCTATCATTTTCTTCACCCCTCCAGGAGAGGGCGCACTCTTGTGAGTGACCTTTGCAGCCAGTTGCTTCCTGGGTGCTTTACCACTGGTGGATCTGCGGGCCGTTTGCTCTGTGCGAGCCCTGGGGTAGAGACCTCACTTAACCATCCTTGGGCTGGAGCTCGGAGCTGGTGTTGGAGAACCACGACTGATGCACATGATTTTTTTAGAGAGATTTTTGCTATAGGGTGTGCTCACTCACTGGAGAGACGGGGACAGAAACCAAGAAATCACCTTCCAGGGGGGATGGCCATGCCACAATCCCTTCTGCATTCTCCTCTCGGGATCGTGGGCATGTATGCACTCACACCCACGTGAGTTTCAGGCTGCAGGGTCTGAGACTAACCATGGTCCACTGGGAGTCCAGCCACAAAGCCATTAAGCCATTTGCTTATTTTTCAATTTGACCAGAGAGAGAGAGAGTGAGAAAGCAAGCTGCCAGGTCTGGGACTTGTGAAAATGTTCTAATACTAACAGTTGAAATGGATAGTCACAATTACCTAATTTGAAGAGAAAAAGTAGTTTTCTCTACTTGGGTATTACAACAACCAGAACTAGTGAAGAATTACATTGCTGACCAAGACCCAGTTTTTCAATTATCCGTGATGTGAGTTTGAGTGAAGCAGTAACGGCCTTGACAGTCGTGGGAGAGACACCGGGCCTGAGTTCCAGTTCTGCCAGTAACTGCATGGTCCTTAAGTCCTCGTTTCCTGGATGATGGGGGAGGGGTTTCCAATCTTTTCTTCTTCCTGAAATAGATCGTCTCTTCAAGCCAAGGTGTAACATACAGAGTAACTCTTGAGGATTCGGGGAGCCCTCAGACTGCCCCTGGGGCTGCCTTCCTGTGCTCTGAAGGCGTCCCTTTGAGCCCTAGATGCCGTCTGTGTCCTCAGTACCCTACGGAGGTTCTTTCTGAGGTCACGGTCCGTGTGGAGGACTGTCACCAGGCGGCTCAGCCCAGCGGGGCATCCGTGGAGGAGCACAGCGACCCATGGTCACGCTTGGCGGCTCTCACTGGGCGTCTGCTCGGCGTCTCGTCCACGTCCCCACCTGTCAGGTAGGTCGTGGCCCACAGTCACAGAATCGGAGCAACCAAAGCGTTTTCCCAAATCAGGCTCTAGTGATTCCCAGTCAAGACTCAACCCCGAGTTTGTTTCACAAGCCAAGTTTCCCGAGCAGTGCATCGCATTTAGTTTTTGTCTCACCTCAGACCGTATTGTAGGTTTGTCAGTGTTTGTGTTTAGGCTCTTTTTTCCTTTTTTGAGCTAGAGTTGAGTCACTAGGAAGAGAAAAAGCAGAATAAAATGTAATGAGTGAATTTTATTAATATTCAGTGGAGCGTTTTCAAGTCCGCCTCTTTTCCACGGCATATTGGTGCTATTGAAGTGCATCAGTGGGACCAGCCGTTCGTGTAAAGTGCATCAGTACATCAGGAAATACAGCTCGCAGCTCAGCCCCGTGGAAGAGTGATTTAGGCCAACCGCTCGGCCTGAACCCCAGCCTGGAGGCTTGAAAATGCGCCAAGCACCTGTCACACAGGCCCAGACCCTGACAGGATGGAGGGAGAGAGGAGAAGGGATTGCGGTGCGACCACGGACCACGGGGGGGAAGTCCCTCTTTCTCCCTCTCTTCCTTTCCCTCTCTCCCTCTCCGTCCCCCCCCCCATCACTCTGTCTCTGGCAAGCTCATGCACTCCCTTGCAGATTAAACAGGCCCTGTCACCTGGTGGTTAAGGGAGCCAGATCCCCTGTGGTCAACCACACGGTTTAGAACTGGCCTCAGTGTTGGGACCAGCAGTTGGTGTAATGGCTATGTCACTGGACTCCATGTAGTGGACTGCGGTTCGAGTCCCAGACCCAGTGGCTTAAACTCAACGCTGGGTGCATGTGCGTGTGTGCCCAAGATCCCTAGAGGAGAAGGGATTGCGTCTTGGCCATCCCCCCAGGGTGTTACAGGAGAAGGGATTGCATCTTGGCCATCCCCCCAGGGTGTTATCTCTCACTTTCTGTCTGTCTGTCTTACTGGCGAGCTCATGTGCCTATAGCAAAAAAAGCTCTCAAAAAAAAAAAAAAAAAAACTGACCTCAGTGTCTTTAAAAATCACTGAACTATATACCGGCGTGCCCCAAATCCCATCAGATGGGCTGAAACCATAACCTTCATTCATGTATTCATTCCTGCACCGCGTGTTTGCTGAGCACCTATTAAGTGCTGAGTGCACACTCAGGGTACAGCAGTAAAGTCCTCGGGGGAGTCAGTTCTAGCGGGAGACAGGGACAAGGAAACCAGGCTGTTTCCCAGGAAACGAGTGTGAGGAAGCCCAGCAGGATAGGAGGGCCCAAGAGAGACGGGGAGAATAAGACGGGGACACCAGCCCCTTGTCAGCGTTCCGGACTAGTGGACTGCAGCTGGAGGCTGAGGCACAGGGCCCAGGGCCCAGCAGCTGGCCCGTCCCTGTGCAGGGCTAAGAACAGCCACGCTCCTAG
>NW_006160067.1:1926291-1940019 GCF_000334495.1 Tupaia belangeri chinensis
TCCCTCTTGTCCTTTCCGCATGTGTTGGTTCCCCACCCCAGAGGGAATAGAAACCCAAGCCCGGGACAGCAGATGGTTATGTCGCTGGACTCCCATTTGGTCTACGGCAGTTCAAGTCCCAGACCAAGAGGCTTAAAACTCACACCAGGCATGTGTGCCGAAGATCCTGGGAGACTGGAGGAGGAAGGATTGCAGTGTGGCCATCCCCAGGGGGGACTTCTCACTCTCTGTCTCTCTCTGTCTCTCAAGCAAGCACACATGCCCTATAGCAAAAATCTCTACCAAAAACAAAACAAAAATTACCCAAGCCCCTCTCCTGGCCCAGCAAGCCTGGCAGGGCCCGCTCCTCCCTCTGTCTCCACCCGCCGAGTCTGCAGCCCTGCCCCGATCTCCACCCTCTGCCGACGGGGATGTATCTGCTGTCCGCTGGCTCCCAAGGTCATCAACATCTGGAGGGCAGGCAGGGCCCGGTGTGGCTGCTGTTGTCCCGTCCAAGCAGTGCCGGGGTCACAGCAGGCCATCCTCGTGGCGAAAACAAACACTGGAAAAGCGCGATGGCGCGGTGGCAGCGCAAGGAAAGCCTCTGCGGAGATGCCTTGGCAGAGCGAGGCCTGAGTGTGGCGTGGAAGAAGCCGCCCTTGGGAGTCCCCGGAGAGCCGGCGTTTGCACAGGGACCAGAAAGGAGGATCTCACAGCCCCACCAGGGTTCAAGGGCAGGAGCAAATAAAAATCATGGTGGCAGATGGGGCCAACATTAAAATATATATTTGCATGCATTCGTCCCTGCCTGCCACAGGCACCCGTGGAAAGTCTGCCCTGGGCGGGTCGTGCCCTGGGACTACGCAGGCCCAGGAGCTTTTGCTCTGCTGACGGCTGACGCTGGCGGTGCGCATGCCGCAGACCGAGGAAAACGAGTGTCTCCGACCTCTCCAGATCCACCTGCCTGTCCAGGTGTCTGTGGCCCAGGCCTGCGCCCCACTGTCCCACCGCACAGGGCAGTGCCGGGGCACCCCTGTGGACCCCGTCCTTGCCCAAGACTGACCAGTGGGAGCGAGTCTCCCGAGAAAGACAGCGTGACCACCTAGGGAGAAGGAAAGCGGCGGGCGCGGCGTCCGCAGCCAGGTGACAACAGGAAATAGAGTGATCCTGGAGTAAAAGGCCCGCGAACAAAATGCCCATCTTGAACCCCCTTTGTTACAAAGATTCATCTCCTTCATTGCAAATGTTGGCAGAACCAGAATTTTAAAACCCCCAGTGTGTGATTATCTTATAATACGACGATTATAAGGATATAAGGAGGCAATAACACACGTGCTCCTGTGTTCTCCCCACCTGTGAACAGTGACGCAGCGCCCCCAGCGTTATCACGTTGCGTACAGATAACCGTGTTCGCCTGCCTTTTCACGTTTTCCCCACAGGGTGGCGCCAAAGCACCATTGTTTCTGTGTTAAGAATTCACTAGTTCTTGCTAAGTGAACATCAGGCGTAAGTTTAAAAATGTACCTGAACTTTTCTTTTGAACTTAAAGTACATTTTATAAATTTCAGATATTTGTAATCAAGGAAAAAATTAACTTCTCGATAACACCCTTAAAGAAAACAAAACAAACGTGTATAAAAAACAAACTGCATGGAGGTCTACCATTCAGCACACAGGTTTTTGCAGAGAGGAGAGTTTAGTATTGTTTTTGGTTCTTCTACAAAATATGAACAGCTTTAGGTGAATGGAAATTATCTTTGGCTTCACATCTCGTTTACTTCATCCAAGCTTGTACAAGATGTTGAGAATCGTAATTTCAGAGGGGACATGGCAACTTCTTTTAAGCAAACCAAAGACTGTGGGAGTCATTAAGAATAATCTGTGTTGTACAACATTAAATTTGTCAAAACACTCTCTTTCAAGCCTGCTCCATGGCGTGGTGGTTAAGGCAGCTTGATCCCACATGGGTGACCACGAGGTTTGAGTCTAGGACCTGGTGGCTTGAGAGAAATGTTGGGTGTGTGCCCGCACGTACGTACCTCGGCCTCCCGGAAGGAGGAGAGATGGAGAAGGGATTGCTGTGTGACCATACCCCACGGGGAGTACTCTCCGCTCCCTCTTTCTGCCTCTATCCCTCTCTGACGAGTGCACACACACACACACACACACACACAATCTCAATCCATGCAAAGAAATCAAACCAAGTAGAGAGTGGAAAGCAATTGCCCTAGATAAGAGCTCCAGCTCTGTTAGGAACTAGGTACATTGCCTGGAGGCATTTGGTTATCCTCTGTGGGTCTGACTTCTCAGCGTGAAGTGAGGGAATTTAACACACTATCTCCAAAGTTATTTCTGAGAACTTTGAACCTATCAGACAGAAAGAGTTTGGTGCAACGTAAGCTAGAACCCTGGGGCGGGGGTTGTTTTCTGTGCTTAGGTTTTTTAGACAGAGGCTCACTCTGCCACCATGGCCTGCCTCAGCCTCTAGAGCACCTGGGACTCCAGGCCCAAACCTGACTCTCAGGTGGACTGAGAGGGCCAGTACTCAAATCCAGGCGGCCCCGTGGCCTCAGCCTGCTGAGCAGTGGCACCTGCAGGAACTGCTGTGGACTGGCTGCAGCATGGAGGTAGGGGAACCGAAGAGGGCGGTGCAGTAGCGCAGTGTAGCAGTCTCAAGCCTTAGGCAGGTCATTGAGCTAGTGGTTTTCTCCTTGCTAACCCGAGTTCCTGACTTTCCTCAGTTACATGGAAAGGTAGCTACGCAAAGGGAGGACTCCATGTTAGGCCACATACCCTGAGGCTGCCAGGAAAGTGCACCTCTCCGATCTTCGAACGTGGGGAAACCAGGGTGAACCATCCACTCTGCTCTGTCACCACGTTGCAGCCATGGTCACACTGGACCCAGCTGGACCCAGCCAGACAGACTGTCCCTGGGAGACATGGGGCTCCTCTGGTAGGTGACTTTGCCTTGGGGACACCCCACTGGCCTTGCCAAACCTTCATAAAACTACTGCAAGGGCTGGCATGTTACGTCATGGTTAAGGCTCTGGACTCCCTCGGGGCCCACTGAGGTACGAGTCCCGGACATGACAGCTTGAAAACAGGCCAAAGTGAAGAACTGCACTGCGGTCCCACACGAAGAGCGAAGACGCTCCTCGGTCCTCTCTGCCTGTCCCTACTAAGTCTCTTGCATGAGTAACCCCCGCTTGGTGTCTGCACCTCACGGGATCCGGACTTGCGTGGCTTTCTAGCTGAGAGCCACACACGGGCCAGCGAGGGATTCAGAGTCAGGAACTCCCTCCCAGGCCTCTAGTGGAATCAGTGGAGGAAAGACCCTGACATCTCCCTTAGAGGTCGTCCCTGGTGATTTGTATGTAGGTGGGTAGGTGGCGCTGCATTAAATCAAAACTCTTCAGTCCCTAGCAGAGTAGCTTTAGAGGGGAGGGGTGTGGTAAATAATCCTTTAAAGATCTCAACACTGTGGAAAAGCGTATGTTCTTTAAACTGGCCATGTTACTGTGATGTCTCACTGCCCCCTCACGGTGGTCCATGTTCTCTCCCACGTATGTATTTGTAATGTGCCCCTAGAAGTCCACAAACAGAATTCATGTTTGTTTGTTGCGGTTTACTAAAATACCTTTTCCAGAGGGCACGTGTGCTCACCAGAGAGAGACAGAGAGGTGGAGAGAAGGAGAGGGAAACACTTTCCCATGGGGCATGGTCATGCCAGTTCCCCCTCTTACAGTCCCTCTGTCCTGTTGGAATTTGGGGCACACACGCACACATGCCCAGCATTTTTTCAAGCCCCTGGTGCAGGAGTTGAACCATTCAGCCAGCCACGTGGAATCCGGCTCCCCACTAGACCCTGGGGACAGCCCTAAATTTGTTTTAACGCTGAATATGAGACAAGAGAAGGAGAGCGTTTAATAAATAGTACCAGGTTTTGCCAGCCAGACCTGGAAAATAGAATATTCAGACTCATCCCAGTGCCCAAACCATTAACCTAATCTCAGTAGCTTTCTTTGCTTTTCCTCTTTCCAAGATAATTTTGAAAATGACAGATATTTGGTAGTCTGAGTGGGCTTTAAACGCATTACCTCTGGGTCTTTTTTTTTTTTTAAGAGTTTTTTTTATTTATTATTTTTTCATGTGAGTTTTGCCAGAGAAAGACAAAGAGAGAGAGGGGGAGAGTGAGAAAGCAAGCCACCAGGTCCAGGACCCGAACCATGGTTGGCCTTGTGGGAATTGCAGTACCTTAATGACCATGCCATCTGCTGCCCCCGCCCCCCTCCCCCTGCCTTTTTTGGCAATTACTTAAAAGACATTTCCAAAAACCTTGATGATGTAAAAATCTTCATTCTGATGGCATCTTCTCTTGTTTTGAAGAGAGTCTAGCAGCTGTCACTAGACAAAAATAACAGATTGAGCATCACTCAAATGGGTAAAGTCTTGGGAGTGTCTGTTTTTGGAGTCTTAGTGTCCAGGTAAGGAAAAGTCAGTCTATAGAATGTCAGACCTTCCCGTCGCTTTCTACTTGACGTTTCTTCTCGGGACTAAAAGCTGCCGTTGCCTCCCTCTCTGCAGCTCCCACGTGTTCAGAGACCAGGCCTTCCCAGGGCAGGCCAGTGCCATCGTCCTCACCCCCGACGCTCCGCCAGGTGCACACCGCGGCACTGGGTTCACACGGGGTCCCTTCAATAAGGCCTGACGCTATGGGCGTCCTGCCACGCCGAGGTTTGATTTGAATTCAGAGGCGGTTGTCGAAGTCCCCAACTCTGACTGAACTTTATGCATTTCGGGCTTCTCAAGTTCTGAGCACGACCAGGTGTGAGCTCCCTGCTTTTTCATTCTCATGTTTTTACCTCTGCGTTTTTGTCTCTCTAACCTTCTTTGAGTCCTTTGCCTTGTTCTGTTTCTCGCGGGCAGTTTATGAGCTCGGACTGGAACCCGGTGTGGTTCTGCGGTTCAGAAGCTGCTCCCTTGAGTCTCATTTTCCTCTTGGGTTAGAAATGAAAGAGAGGAGAAAAAAGAAAACTCAGACCACAAAGGATGATTTAGGCACAAATAGGGAAGCGTGTCTGATATTTATTTAAATGTTTGTAAGTTTTAGGTAAAGGTGATTTTTTAGAAGTAGTTAAACAATGCCTGGGGCTGGCCCTGTGGCCTAGTGGTTAAGGGAGCCAGATCCTGTATGGCTAACTGTGGTTCAAATCCCGGACTGGGAGGCTTGGAAAACATGCCAGGTGCATGTGTGTATATCATGTGTCCCAAACCCCAGCAGGATGGAGACATGGAAGAGAGTGGATTATGGGGTGACCACACCCCATTGGGGGGGTGCTTTCTTCCTTTTTCTGTCTCCATCTCTGTCTGACAGGGTGCATGCAACCTCTGGGAATTATTAATAAAAACAACAAAAAAAGTCTGACCCCAGGATTTGCAACCAGTTCAGGGGAATAAGAGACATTTTGTTTGGGGCCAGCAGGTGGTGTGGTGGTTGAGGGCATTGAACTCCCATGTGACCAACCATGGTTCAAGGTCCAGACCTGGTGGCTTGCTTTCTCATTTTCCCTCTCTCTCTATGTCTCTCGAGGTAAACAAAGAAACAAGATAATAAAGTTAAATAAAAATAGTTCTTAAAAAAATAAAATAAAATAAAATAAAAATAAAAATAGTTCTTAAAAAATTTTAAAAATAAAAAAAGAGAGAGACGTTTTGGTGATGTTTGGACAGGCAGTCCATCCGGGCTGCAGCTCCCAGCACTCACTTCTGCCTAGGTGGTACCTGCTGCCCTGCCTCAAGCCTTCCCAAACTCCAGGGAGAGAAAAGGGCCCTGAAGGCCTACACCAGCCACAGGCATGGCTTCGAAGAACGTGTTCAATTTGTCGACAATCCTACATTGTTATTTTCTCTGCTATAATTTGTCATTATTTAAATTAGGACTACAAAATTAAAGGAAACTTTAAAGAAGTATATTTATCCCAAGAGAAAGGCAGAGACAGAGAGAAGAGACAGGCTTCCCCGAAGGGGTCTTCGCGCCATGATCCCCCCATTCCCGTCTCACCCGCAGGCTCACAGAGCATACATGTGCACTGTGTGTACAAGAACGCCTCCGGACAGCACCGGGCTCTTTCCACGTGGCCTCCACGCCACCAGAGGTTGTGTCACCGCTGTGCCACTGTGTCTGGACTAGCCATGAAATGTTAGATGCTGTTTCCTGTGCATAAGAAGACCCTTCTAGGGATGTTGAGGCACAGGAGGACGGACTGTGCGTAAGGGCATCTATTTCAGACGTGACAGAATGACTGCAAGTCTCTGGAGCCTAAGGTGGGGCCTCTCCAGCCCAAAGCCTGAACGCCATTGTGGAAGCCTCAGCACACGGAAACAGCCTGATGCCTCAGAGGGTGGGAACAATGCTTTCCGTGAGGATTCCGCCACTGGGGCAGATCCATGGCCAGTGTGTGATCAATAGGGATCAGACCTGGCAAGGTTTCTCTAACCCCTGACTCTCGTGCTTAGTGGATGTGTGCATACGTGTTACACCCTCTGTATAAATGTGCATATATGTTATCTATGTACCAATGCAGCTTCTGACCTGGAGGGGATTAGGCAGCTATGCTTTTATTGAAACTCGATGGCTATTTCTCACTGGGCATGTGATTACATCAGGTCAAGAATATTCGAGGTGCCTTTTGGAAAAAGGATTGGTAAACTCTAAGGACCCAGGACTCTGTCTGAGCCCTTTATGCCAAAAAATGGGGCATTTTTGTTTATTATAAGAAGCTCTCCTTGACTTATTCTACAACTTAACCTTCAGCATGAGTTCACCATGGTAGAACAGAATTTTTAAAGTGCTTGATCTCAACTTTCAAGAAAATATGGTCACCAATTATTTTGTGCTAATCGTAAAGCAATATAAAGAGGTTGGCTAGCTCTGGTCCAGTGGTTAGGGAGCCAGACCCCACTAGGACTAATTACAGTTTGAATCCTAGCCTGGGAGGCTTGAAAACGATGCCAAGTACGTGTACACGTGTGCCCAAACCCTGACAGCACATGGAGAAATGGAGAAGGGATTGCAGCATGATCACACCCCAATGGGGGCTTCAAAGAACACACTGGAATCACCGATAAGTCCCTGAGAAGCTCTCATAATCAGGGAAGTTAAACATTCAAACTGCCTGAGAGTCCTTTTCTCCTGCTCTCTCCGTCTCTGTCTCTGATGAGCCTATCTGCCCTCCAGAAAGTTAAAAATAATTTGAAAAAAAATGTAAAAAGAAATGACAGTCACCTTTGAGGTTATGTCTCTGAATTGTATAATCAGTAGATTTCAATGAAGGATTAGTATTCTATAAAACACGGTCAGCAAACCACAGCCTGTCGATCAGAACCAGCCCGATGCCGACCGTCTCAAAGAGCCTTAACAGAGCAGAGCCAGCTCTGTGTGTGCACGTGTCATACGGTCTCCCCTGTGTGCTCACGTATCATACAGAGGCCTCTGTGTGCACATGTCATACGGTGCCTGTGTGCACGTGTCATACGGTCTCCCCTGTGTGCTCACGTATCATATGGCACCTCTGGGTGCGCATGTGTCATACAGTCTCCCCAGTGTGCTCACGTGCTATACGGCTGCCTCTGTGTGCACACGTGTCATACAGTGCCTCTGTGTGCTCACATGTCGTACAGCGCCTCTGTGTGCTCACGTGCCGTACGTGGGCTCTTTATGCCACGATGGCCGTGTTGAACTGCTGAAATATGCCACAGCCCACAAAGCCCAGAATGGTTCTATGTGGCCCTTAACAGAACACTTGCTGACCTTCACTGTCAGACAAAGCAAGCACTGGCTTCCCGTTGGGAAATAAACAGGCAGGGCCAGCAGGTGGCGTAGTGGTTAAGGGGACTAGGCCCCCATGGCAACTGCACCGCTCAAATCCCAGACCAGATGGCCTGAAGAACACACTGGGCAATGTGTGTGTGTGTGTGTGTGTCCAGAATCCCTGGAGGAGAAGGGATTGTGGCGAGGCCATCCCCTCTGGACAGTGCTTTCTCACTTTCTCTCTCTTCTCTAGCGAGCACACATGCCCTTTAGCAAGAATAAGTTTTAGAAAGAGTAAAAGGAAATGAATAACCAATAAATACATGAGAAGATCTCATTGTAATCAGGGAAGTTAAACATTTAAACCACCTGAGATTTCATTTCATATGCATTAGATTTGCAAATATTGACATGTAAGTCTTATAATATCAGGCGTTGATAAGCCATGGAGTAACAGGAATACTTACTCTGCTAAAGGGGGCATTAATAAATGTAGTATCTTCTGAGGGCAGTTTAGCAAATTCTGATAATGGCGCGTGCCAAGCCATTCCACTCACACACACACACATATAAAGGAAGCACACACGTTTCAGAGACGTGCTAGCATATATGAACGTGGAGATGCGTACGAGACTATTCAGAGTTGCGTTATCAGAAAACACAGAAACGAACTCAATAGCCACAATGGGATGCGTGGATAAACAGTGGTGTAATGGTTGTTTTACGTGTCCACTTGATTGTGCACAGGATGCCCAGACAATCGGTGGAACCCCGTCTGGGAGTGCTGATGAGGTGCTTCCAGGACACGTTTGCATTTGCACCAGCAGACTGAGTAAAGACGTCCTTACCAATGCAAGTGGACCTCTTCAAACCACCGAGGACCTACATAGATCAGAAAAGATGGAGGAAGGAGAACACACTTCCTGCTTCAGCTGGAACATCCAACATCTCCTGCTTTTGGACTTCAAAGCTCCTGGCTTTTGAGTCTTGGGGTTCGGACTCAAACAAAAGCACTGTCTTTCCCAGGCCATCGGCATGCTGGTGGCAGGCTGCGGGACGTGGCCTCCATGATGCACGGCCCAGAACTTCGTCCTGCATCTCATTCTACGTGTCTCTGCACACCGTATTCTTTCCCCTGGAGAGTCCTACACATTGCATCTGTACTTCAAGTGGAATCCTCTGTATTATAATATCGGAAATGAATCACAAGCCACCTATTTCATATGCATGGATAGGGCTCCCGTGTTGAGTGAACAGAGCCGAGCTGCAGAAGAGTACAGAGTATCATTCATGTCTGCAACGCAATACTGTACAGTGCTCATGGATGCAGATGCTGTGTGTGCGTAAATATGAAAGGCAGGGGAACTCAGCACAAAGTTCAGGAAAGTTTACTTCTCAGAGAGGAAGAGGGTTACAAAAGGAGCTTCCACTACAGTTGTTGCATCATATTTTTTGAAGTGATTGCTCTCCATTCGTTTTTTTTTTTTAAGAGACATTTTTGTTTGTTATAGGGTGTATGTGCTTGCAGAGAGACAGAAAGTGAGAAATCACCCTATACCAATGCAATCCCTTCTCCACTTTCCTCTTGGGATTTTGGGCATGCATGCACACATATCCAGTGTGAGTTTTAAGCTACTTGGTCCAAGACTCAAATGGCGGTAGACAATGTGGGAGACCCGCCATGTAAACATTACACACCTCAAATGGCGGTAGACAATGTGGGAGCCCAGCCAAGTAACCATTACACCATCTGCTGGTCTCTGTTTTTTTTTTATTTTATTTTTATTTTATTTTTATTTTTTGTAAGTTAAAAATATTTAGGGGCCAGCAGTTGGCGTAATGGCTATGTCATTGGACACTCATATAGTCAATCACGGGTTGAGTCCCGGACCCGGTGGCTTAACCTCACATCGGGTGTGTGTGCATGCGTGCCCAAGATCCCGAGAGGAGAATGGAGGAGAAGGGATTGCGGCGTGACCATCGCCCTGGGGGGTGATTTCTCACTTTCTGTCTCTCTGTCTTTCTGGCAAGCGCACGCACTCTATAGCAAAAACCTCTCGAAAGGAAAAATTCACAAAGAGTGAAATTCTGTTTGTGGGCATTAATTCAGTTAATTCAGTTGATCATAGCTAAAAGTTTCCCAGTTTTTGTTTCCTTAATAAAGCACCTTGGACTCTCAGCCCATGGGGCTGGGCCTCAGCGCATACATGCTCAGGCTCTGTGTTTAGAAGAGTGCAGGAGTGGGTTATGGGGCCGAAGTCCAGCTTGTGCTCCAGCCAGCAAGCCTGTGCCTTTCCAGGAGGGCATCCAGGCAGGCATCAAGAGGAAGGGGCGCTTCCTCTGTTCCTTAAACACAGGGACAGCTATGCAGAGGCACTGTGGCCTGCAGGTGCTCCAAATTTGCTCATCCACAGCGCGGGAGTGGGGAGTGGGGACTCGGAGGGGCCAGTCTGTAGGCAGAGCCTGTTTTTATTGTTTGTCTTTTGCTTGCTACCAAATTTTATTTGGTTCACCTTGATCTCTTTCTCGTCTTTATGGTTTCTATCTGAAAAGATCCTTCTCCACTTGTCTGGGATAGAGCTCTAAAACTTAGGGCTTTTGTCTGGTGTTTAGTCTTACGTTTTCTTGAGACAGCTTAGGCAAGAATTAAAGACTAATTGACCAATTTATCTTGAATGTACTGCGCACATAATGTAGCAACTATGAGAAACTATGAGAAATGCTAACATTTCAGGCCCAGCCTCTGTGGCGAGGTGGTAGCATACTGGACTTTGGTGCTGGGAGCCACACAGATGACTGCGAGTTCGGATCCCGAGTAGACCTGAAAACACGCCAGGTGCATGTGCACCCAAGAACTGATAAGCTGGAGGGCTGGGGGAAGGGGAATCGCCCTGTGAAAAAGACCCCTAGAGGGTGCCCTTCTCTCTCTCTCTCATGAATGAAATAAATACACTGAAAAATACTAAGACTTTAAAATATATTACTTTTTCTCTTCCCAACCCAAGTCACTTTTTTCTTTTTTATCTTTTGTCTTCTAGGCTAAGCTGCAAATTTGAATCCTCCTTCCTCCTTTTTTTTTTTTTTTCATTTGAGAGACAACAACATTTATTCTTTAACAAAATCTGCATCTGTCCTTTCACCCAAGTTGCTGCTCATAAGATCTGAAGGAAAGGATAAAGCACTTCAAGTGTGGTCCATCACCCACGGGCATCCTTTTCACCTGATGTTCGTAATCCTGAGTCCTGGGCCCGCTCAGTTCTATGAAGTACTCTGCATTTTTCATCCATCTCGGCATGTGATTCTTGTTCTCACAGAAGTCTGAAAACCAATATTTTAGGACAAAGGAAATGAGTTTTTCTTGTACAAGTTAAATCAGTAGTCTATACTCTAATTTTTATTTAAAAACAAGACAGTGGTATCTTGGCTGGAGAATTTCTGTCACCTTTCTGTTGCTAGAAAAGAGTGATCTTAAAGGAATCCATTAGAGAAACAAACTATACACTTTCTCCTTCATGTGCTAATGAAAGTTGCTAGGAAATAACAGGAATGATTTAGAAAATGAAAGCCAATTTAGGAAGGCTCCAAGAGGGGATGGGGGAGTGGGGGGTTGTTCTCTGAACTTCTTGGACAGGGCACAACAGCTGAGAGCTTCGGGTTTCTTTCTATCTTTTCCTTTTCTTCTTCTTCTTCTTCTAAAATTATTTTATTTAACTTTATTTATTTATTTATTTTTTATTTATTTTTAATTTGAACACAGAGGGAGAGAGAGAGAGAGAGTGTGAGAAAGCAAGCCACCAGGTTCGGGACTAGAACAGTGGTCAACCATGTGGGAGTCCAGTGCCCTTAACCACCACGCCACCTGCTGGCCCCTTCTTCTTTTTTTTTATTACCAGAGGGCACATCTGTTCCTCGAGCTAGAGGGAGAGGGAGAAAGCATCCCTCAATGGGAATGGTCACACCTCTCAGTTCCTTCTCCTGTATTTCTCCATCCTGTCAGAATATTCAGCTTGCATGGGTGGACATGTGCCTGGCGTGTATCTCAAACTATGGGGGCGGGACTCAAACCATGGTGGGCCATGTGGGATCTGGCTCCCTTAACCCCAAGGCTACAGGGTCGGCCTTGGGTTTCTTATCTGTAAAACCAGAGAGTTGTTTACTGTCTTTGAGCTCTTTCAACCCTACAATGAGAGGAAACAGGTCATTCCTAAAACTGATGGGACGGCATATTGGTGTTTATCAACTGTCTAGTGGATAAATGTATTCTGCTCTCACGTGCCCAACCTGGAGTATTTTTAAGATAAATTCTTGAACGCAAGGATGATGGAAATTTTTCATTTAAACTTCTGCATCAGTTTGTCTCCATTTTCTTTCATTTTACTTACATGAACTGTCTGGTCAATGGTATAGGATGGTAACATTAAAAAACAAAAAAAAAACAACTCTTGGGACCAGCAGTTAGCATAATGGCTATGTCGCTGGACTCCCACGTAGTCAACCGTGGTTCGAGTCCCGGACCCGGTGGCTTAAAATTCATGCCGGGTGCGTGTGCGTGCGTGCCCAAGATACCAAGAGGAGAACGGAGGAGAAGGGATGCTGCGTGGCCATCCCCCCTGGGGGGTGATTTCTTGCTTTCTGTCTCTCTGTCTCTCTCTGTCTGGTGAGTGCATGTGCCCTATAGCAAAAACCTCTCAAAACAAACAAACAAACAAACAAAACTCTTGCTTTACTTTATTCATAAACGTGCCTTCAGTTTGGAGCAAAACAACCCGAAGGCATGACAGAAAGTCCAAAAGGAGGTGCCCTTGAGGCGGGATTTGGTGCAGGTAATGATTCTGTTTGGTCTGATAGGCCACAGGGACTCAAAGTCTGGAAAAGGAGGACATTAGCAATATGACCTAATGACCTAACACCGAGGTTGCCCCTGGTTCTCAAGGGTCGTCACTTAGTTCTAACTGTCCTGCTCTGAATAAGTTGTCCAGTGTTCAGAAACATCACCTCCTGTGACCCTTACGACGCCCCTGTTTCAGGGCTGCAGTGTAAGCCGCAGTCCCATCCCCGGTCGCCGCGTCCGGATAATTAATCGCGAAGACCTGGCTATCTAGAGTATACCGAGGGAAGTGTCAAGATCCCAGGAGGAGAGAGACGCTGGAGGGGTACACTGTTTTAATTCAGTGTGTAGCTAAAACCCAAAGATTTGTGTCAGACTGAGGGAAACTCGTTCTCTCCTGTTCAAAATCTTTTTTCCGTTTACACAGCTCCCAACGTCCTCGCCTTCTGGGAGCAGACAGTCATTTGAAACTTAACTGAAGGCTGGAGGCAAGTTCTACTTTTCAGGTCATCCAATTTAGGAGATCCAATTTCTGCGAGGAAAGAAAAAGGCGGGTGGGGGGAGGGAAACACCAGACTCCTCGCCTTCCGACCCTTCCACCTTCAACGCACAACCTGCCACGCAAATCCAGCCAAGTCAGGGATTTTGCCTTGAACCACCACCACCACCACTACCTTGTCACTCACACCCGAGAAACACGCCCCTCCGGCCCTCCTCTGGGCCAATGGCGGCTCCCCAGCCTGCATAGTAATGAGCTCGAGACTTCCCCGGGCCAATGGCGCTCCGGGAGCAGGGTTAGTTTTGCATGTACCTAAGTGATTTGCATAACCCAGCGGCCGGGGGCTTGGGAACCGGAGCGTGCAACCCTAGAAGGGAAAAGGACGGGAAGAGATTGAGCCGCGGCGGGGAGAGAGCGAGAAAGAGCCTGGGTGTTTGTGTGAGAGCCGGGCGGGGGCTGGGGCGAAGGGCCGGCATGGCTGGAGGCTGCGCTCGGCAACCTTGAAGAGCGGCCGGGCGGGAGGCCGGGGGCGCCAGGCGGGTGCGATGGCTGAGCGCGGCCCCGGCAGCTGCGCCGGGCCGGGCCCGCCGGGCCGCGGCCTCGGGGGAGCCG
>NW_006160067.1:1940399-1949345 GCF_000334495.1 Tupaia belangeri chinensis
AACCCTCCGGTTCTCCGAGGTGGGGGTACGCCGGTCACCTGTGGGTGTGTGTTGGGGCGGGGGGTACTTGGCACCGACCTCGGTGCCGCGGGCTTCCCAAACTTTGCCAGTCCGGGGCCGAGCCGCGAGCAGCTCTGTTTCCCGGACTTTTCAGGCAGTCACTCTCCACCTCCCACCCCACCCCGGCTCCTAGTGCCTCTGGGGCCAAGGAGGAGGAATCTGGAGACGCTCGCCCCTGGCGGCCAGTTCACGCGACCTTCGCGTCTCACGCGGGCCCCTGCTCAGCTGGCAGGTTTGGCCACTGGCGGGCATGAGGACGCCGAGAGCTCGGCCGGGACTGCAGACCGAGGCACGTTTCGGGGAGAAGCACCAGGAGCCCCCCCGAGTTCTAGTGGGGGGCTTGTGGGGGGCAGGAGCACCTGTGCCGCAGTCGGGGCCAATCTCCTGCCAGGTTGGCCCCATCCAGGGGAGCGACCTGGAAGCTGGGCCCAGGGCCACTCCGGAGTCACTCAAACGCCCAGGGCTCTGGCGCACGTAGGGAGTCGGGAAACATGGGGGAGGACTGCAGCCTCCGCGTGGTGCAGTGCTCTCCCCCAACAAGGCCATTCAGAGCAGGAGCGTGGAGCTGGGGCTCGGGATGCCGGGAGGGAGGCCGCGTTCCGGGGCATATGCTCAGCCCAGCCGGCGAGGTCGCGGCCAGAACCTTAACCAGCCCGGCTCCGGAGCACCCGAGGTTAGGACAGCCACTCGGGGCTCAGACTAGCAAGATCTCATCCCTCAGAGTCCTGAGAGCTTTCCACGGCCCCTTTAGAAAAGAAACGGAGTCTGAAATAGGTGTCGGAGTGGGGCTGGCAAATGTCACCGGCCGAGAAAGAACAGGGTGATTGAGTGCGCGGCCTGTCGTGTGCCTGTTCTTCCTCGTGTGTGTGTGGCCAGTTGAACGATTAAATCAGGGGCAGTGAAAGAACCGTTTGAGAGAGGAAGGACTCTGAGAGGCCCTTGTGCAGGGAATTTCCTTTTACCTTAGAGCTACTGAAAGGAACCTTTGGAAACAGACAGTTTTAGAGTACTCCCAGACCCGCCGACAAAATGCTCCGTTCGCAGGTGAGGGCACTCTGTGTCCAGGCAGGCGGCGCAGGGCGTTCTGCTCGCCTTCTGGGAGTGGGTTTAGTGAGGCCGGAGGCCTCCGGCCTTGAACCTGCTTCATTCTTGTCTGCCCCCATCTGCCTCTGTCCCGTCGTCCGTGCCTCCCTTACATATTTGGTTATTTTTCATTCCCTACGGAGAAGTTTAACTTTTCATCAGAAAAGGTAACTTTGCAGCCACAAGCATTGTGTCCAGGTCCATGCGGTGTGAAAGTCTGAGCAGGAGTTGGGAAGTGAGACAGAGAAGACCTGAGTGGAAGAAATGAGGTTCTCACCTCGCCCCCACCCCCAAAAACTTCCAGGGAATTCATGCATAAAGAAGGGCCTTTACCTGAACTCCTTTCACACCCTCCACATGATCGTAGAAAAGCCTGATTTTGCTATTTCGACCTGTCATAAAGACCTCCTTGAGCAGATTCCTCGAGTTGCAGTGAGTAGACTTGCCCTGTAAGGAAAACTGCTGTTTTACATTTGGACCAAAACCACAGAGAAATCTCGCAGTTTTACGAGTGCCCCTCCTCCCCGTGCACCACTGTATCATCCATCGTCTTCCTGCAGAGCTCCCCCCGAGGGAGGGAAATGCTTGCCTTCAACACCGAGCCTTAGGGAAGTTACATTGGTGGCTTGGGAAACAGAACAAGAACTGGCGCGTGTGCAGACCCGAGTGCAAAGAGCAGCCTGGTCACAGCCTCCCGAGCTGTGCTGGTGACCAGTGCCTTCTGGTTTTTCTTTGATTTGCGACCTCCAGGTAAAGTGACTGTGTCTTCTGATGACTCCATGTCTCACCCTCCTACACTCTCCATGGGAGGTTAGTTATGTGGCCACCCTGTCTAAAGGGATTTTCAGGGCAGTGTATTTGCATGTAATGAAGAAACCAGCAAGTCCAGAGTTCCAAAAAGCCCTGGCCATGCTCTCACAGGGCGGGTGCTGCAGGACCACACGCTGTGCCCATCTCAGGGACACTGGGGGTCACCTGGGCTTTCTTTCCCAGCACGAGCAGTCTGCTCTCCCCTGGCAGCTTTAGCCGCGTTACACACCAAGAGAAAAAGTCTGTGGCCCCCAAGCTTTTGTGCACTGATTTTTCATTTCTGGAGCATGTGCACCAAAGCCTATGCACTTACGTCTAAAATAACAAGCACAAAAATAGGAGTTTATAATCAGGAGGCTGTAATTATGAATCTAAGTTCTTTATTTTCTTCTCATCCCTCAATGGCTTGCCCAGGGGCAGTATTTTACCTCCCCTTGGGGTGTGTGGATCCCCCTCTCCCTCACCTGCCCCCCTCCCCGGACAAAAAGCAGGAATTTTATTTCACATGAGTTTGAGCTCCCAGATCCTGGCACATGGGAAGGACTGAGACGTGTCAGAGTGAGTGGACAAGGACAGGAGGCCACAGGGAGGCACAGAGTCGGGGACTGGGACTCAGACGCCTTTCCCACACAGGCTTTTCAGATTCGGCAGCCTCAGCATTTAGCCTTTTGTCCAGACTGGAGAAGGCCCCAAAGAGAGGATGCCGGCCTCTCCTTTAGGCTCGTTAAAACTTGTTCAGTCTCACAGTGTCTCTTTCGTGCTGAAAGCGGCGTTACCAGGGTCTGGGGACAGAGGCAGATGTAATCCTCGGTGTTGTTGATGGATCCCAGCTTCTCACCATTTGCTGCACCTGTACCGACTCTTTCTGTTTTCAAACAGCACTTTTCATTCCTGCGTCGCAATGCTCTGGCTGCCACAATTCACGCTAAAGCGTGCTAAAGGAAGTAATAGGACTTTTTTTTTTTTTAAATTTAAAAGCAATTTTACTAATATTAAAACGCCAGCTGTTTTTATCAGAAGAGTTCAAGGTTATTCCTGTATCAGTAGTAGTAAGTTCACTTTTACTTATCTGCATTCCAAGATGGAGGAGAAGCGTGAGGTCAGAGTGGTGGTGGGGAAGGGCTGTGTGGGTGTCCTGAGGTTTGTGTGTTTATGCTGCGAACTTCGAGAGCCAGACTGGAAGCACACCTTTTCTCATCTTAGATACTATGTCTAGCATGTAGTTGTAAGATTATGAAGGTTGCTTCTGGAAAGAGGTGGATGTGACTCTGATCACAGTCCTCACCATGCCACTGAGTAATTTTGTGGCCTTGGGCAAGTCATTCCACATTTTTTTTGGTGACGATTTCCTCATCTGAAAAATGAAGCAATCAGATTCACTAGAATCTCCAAGACTGCTGCTTCAGAAGTTCTATGAATTTATACTTACACAATTTTAAGAAGGCAAGGCAGCAGGACCAGCAGATGGTGTAATGGTTGTGTCACTGGACTCCCATGTAGTCAACCACAGTTCAAATCCCAGACCCGGTGACTTGAAACTCGCTCCAGGCTTGTGTGCGTGCATGCCCAAGATCCCAGGAGGAGAATGGAGAAGGGATTGCAGTGTGGCCATCCTCCCTGGGGGATGATTTCTTGCTTTCTGTCTCTCTGCCTCTGTCTGTCTGGTGTGTACACACACCCTTATAGCAAGCAAACAAACAAAAAACATGGCAAGGGGAAGATAGTGTTAGGATTCTCTCATTAAAAGAAAAAGAATCCTAGGAGTAGAGATCACTCGTGTTGAAGTGGCAGCAGCCTATTTCTGACCAGCCGCATGGAGGAGTTCTTTGTGTTTAGGAGTGTGTGTTAGGAAATTTGCCATGGAGACTTGTTGCAGAGTGCCTGACTAGCTCGGGCACTTCGCTGGGGTAGAATAGCCTTGCTTGTTTCCTGTGGGTATGGCTTCACACTTGGAAAATAAAATCACTCCGTTTCAGTAATTTGGATACTGTACAGAAGGTTACTCAACAGCCTCACTTCCATGTAATTAGTCATAATCCCTCCAACCTTTCCAGTGCATCTTGCACATGAGTGGATTATCCAGCTTTCTACATAGAATTGAGAGCTACCTGAGTGGCTTCAAAGTATTTTGTTGTTGTTGTTTTAAGAATATGGTGCTTGGGGCCAGCAGGTGGAGTGGTGGTTAAAGGCACTGGACTCTCACATGGCCCATCGCAGTTCAAGTCCTCGACCTGGTAGCTTGCTTTCTCACTTTCCCTCTCTCTCTTCTGTCTCTTTAGTAAGCACACATGCCCTATAGCAAAAATTAAATAACAACAACAATAATAACAATAACACTAATAAATAAAATCAAATAAATAATTCTTTAAGAAAAAAAGAGCCTGTTCCTTTTTCTTCTCCTTTTGAAAACGTCACCTCAGATTCTTCCCTAAGGTATATGTTCCACACCAAACTCTTTTCTTCTTTTGCCTTTACTATTTGCGAGCATTGTCTTAGCTATCTGTTGTTTACTGTCCCTGGCAGGTCAGGTTAGAATGTTGTACCATATATATATATATATATATTTTTAGATTTATTTAATTTTATTTATTCATTCATTTATTTTAATTTACCAGAGAGAGAGAGGGAGAAAGTGAGAAAGCAAGCTACCAGGTCTGGGACTAGAACCATGGGTGGCCATATGGGAATGTCCAGCGCCTTAACCACCACGCCACCTGCTGGCCCCTAGATGTCTGTACCATATTGATGGGGGGCCAGCAGGTGGAGTGGTGGTTAAAGGCACTGGACTCTCACATGGCCCATCGCAGTTCAAGTCCTCGACCTGGTAGCTTGCTTTCTCACTTTCCCTCTCTCTCTTCTGTCTCTTTAGTAAGCACACATGCCCTATAGCAAAAATTAAATAACAACAACAATAATAACAATAACACTAATAAATAAAATCAAATAAATAATTCTTTAAGAAAAAAAGAGCCTGTTCCTTTTTCTTCTCCTTTTGAAAACGTCACCTCAGATTCTTCCCTAAGGTATATGTTCCACACCAAACTCTTTTCTTCTTTTGCCTTTACTATTTGCGAGCATTGTCTTAGCTATCTGTTGTTTACTGTCCCTGGCAGGTCAGGTTAGAATGTTGTACCATATATATATATATATATATTTTTAGATTTATTTAATTTTATTTATTCATTCATTTATTTTAATTTACCAGAGAGAGAGAGGGAGAAAGTGAGAAAGCAAGCTACCAGGTCTGGGACTAGAACCATGGTTGGCCATATGGGAATGTCCAGCGCCTTAACCACCACGCCACCTGCTGGCCCCTAGATGTCTGTACCATATTGATGGTAGAAATTGGATTTCTGAATTATTGTCAGGGAAGTTCATTGTTTAGTTTGTGTAGTGTGTGTTTCTAGAGGTGTGTTAGTGTTATGTATATGTAAGTTTTGTTCAGAAACAAGGACAATGAACCTATGTAAGTATAGATCAGTTATTTTCCAAACTAGTGAACCACTGGGCTCTCTTTAAATACAAGCGAGAAAAGAACATTATATTGGGATTACGGTGATTGGGTTCCAGATCTGTCAGTAAAGCACACGACTGATCTGGACCGGGTCCCTGCTTAAGCTTCAGAGCCTTAGTTTTTCTCATCTGTGAAACAATGACGTCAACAACTCCTGCTGCCAAGTTTTCTTTTTATTTAATTTGATTTCTATACATTTGGTAGGTCCTTTCCGTTGTTAAGTGAATATCGGTGTCTAAATCATCGTGGAATCTCTCATCCACCCAGGAGAATCCTTAGCTCACCCAGTTTCACTGGATTCTTTCCATTAAATGGAAACCTACCACCCCACAAGGCAACAGAAAGCCAGATGCAGTCTGAGCAGTGCCAAGGACTTGAACCAGCAGTTCCCCACGGTGTACTTCTTAAGGCTTGCAGTAGCCAGTAATGTTTTATGATTTCTAGTCCAACTGAATGCTTATGCCAGTTATGGTATCGCAAGTATTTAATGTCCAGGGACTTGGCTCCTGACATTAGAATTTTAAGGTAACATTTGACAGCTTAATCTCTTAGGAAAGATCAAAGTTGTGGATTAGTAGGTGGATCCAGGCAAGTTGAGGCATTTTCTTGGCCTCTGTCAGTCTGTCTAGATCTCAGATTCTTCTTTCCGTCATCTTTATAATAGTGGAAGATACTGACAGCCTGCAAGTTAGGATTTGGGTTTCTGGTCTCCTTGGCTGTGCTTATCATTTTATTGTCATTTTTTAAAATCAATAAATCACGGATATTGGATAACATGACAGCTAATGTCTCTCTTCACTTTGAATTTCTATGAATTTTGGTAGAATATTAAGTGAAATTACAAGAATCATTTAGTGACTCATCAAAATCCTTTTAAGGCTCTCACTTGTTCTCTTGTGAAAAAATATCAATAAAAGTGCCATATTTGTTGGAATATCTGGATCAAAAGTTAAACCCTTCCAAATGTGCCTTCCATTCTGAAAAATGGGAGAAAAATAAAACAAATATAGCAGAATTCTTGATAAGACAACTTTGCCCTTTTAATTTTTTAAACTAGATTTCAGGTTCTGAGTTTAGAACTAAATTACTATATTAACCTTCTTGCTTTTTAACTGTCCTATGTGTTCTTCAAGATTTAACAATTCAAAAGATTTAGCTAACCCTTATTTTCTTATATGTAAAAGAACATAAATAACTTTGCCTTTTTGCTCCACCTTGGTTCAGTGAAGTGTTTTTAAATTACTTTTTATTTAATTTAATGTATTATTATTATATAAATTGACCAGAGAGAAACTGAGAAAGTAAACCACCAGGTCCAGAACTCAAACCATAGTCGGCCATGTGGGAGTTGGGTGCCTTCACCACCGCACCACCTGTCAGCCCTGAAGTTATTTATTTTATTTTATTTTTTTAAGAGCTTGATTGAAGATAATAAAATGGTCTAATTTTAAATCCTGTTGGTGAAGAGAAAACAATCTGGAGTGTTTAGTGATCAGTATTCTCAATGGCTACTTTTCCTTTTTTTGACCTTTTTTTGTGCCTCTAAGCACCTGATGTTCAAACTGCCTGCCAGGGATCAGCTCTGTTTGTCTGATACTGGGTGAGTTCAAAACTGAGCTTATATCAATCTCAGTAGGAGACAGAGCACGGTTTCATACTTCATCTACTTTAACGAGGTCCCAAATTCCTAAAGACTGTTTGTCAGGTAGGTTTACAAATCTCCTTTTCAGCAAGATTTGTCATTGAAATTGTGAAGTAGCCTACACTGGATTCGCCCACACATAGACAACTATTTCTTAATAAACTTTGCGTATGGCTGGGCTATTTTTAGGTTCTTAAAGTGGACAGAAGTATTCTGTGTCATGTTCAGGCAACTAAAATTCTGACTGTTTGGGTTGGTTAATCTTAGCCTCTAAAACCTGCTTTTATTCTATTACATATTTTAACTGTCAAAACAAATAAATAAGTAAACACACTAGCCAGGTCCATCCTGATCACAGGGTTTGGCACTAGGCATCTATTATTTTAGATGCAAGTGACCGAGGTTTAGGCATGCCTTCTGGTGGTCGAGGTCCACAGAGTGAACATCTGAAAATATGTATGTGTACAAGATACTTGTCGTAGCTTTCTGTCCTGGAAGGTCTGACAGGTAAAGCCCTAGCCACCCTCAGCCACAGAAGAATATCCGATTATCCTTGTAAGGACATGTAACCAGAGGTATTTTGGGAGGCAGCTGGGCCCAGGCTGGGTATACATTTACATTCGAGGCTGGTCTGTTGCCTGTGCTGCTGAGAAAGCTTGTGGAGGGGGCATATTTAATATGCCACAGGGCATTTAGGGACCCTTCCTCCTCCATATGTCATTCGTAGTTAAGTATTCTGAATCAGGATAGGGAAAAGGCTGGATAAACCCCTCGACTGGTTGCTTTCTCTTCCTATTTCACTATTACACTAGGAGAATGTAACTATTTTTTTTTTTAAACAAAGGTTTAAAATAAAGTTGGTCATTGAAAGAATGGGACCCTCTTCACACCCTGACAACAAAGTATTTTTGATATTTGAATCCGAATGTAGAACTCAGTTTCCAGAAAAATCATGAGTGAGGTTCTCCCCATTCCCTTGTATTTTTAAAGTTCTCTGTGGGGAAATTTGCCTTCCTGAGAAGAGTGACATAACCTTGGCAGGGAGCGGCCCTTCCCCTTGGGCTGTGCTAGACTGGGCTGAGGAATGTGCTGGGATTGCCCCGGGTCTCACTTGTCCCTTCCCCTCGGGCTTGGAGGCTCCCTTGTGTAGCTCCTAGTGCCAACCGCAGAGTAATTTAGTACAAGTGGTGACATCGAAACTCCCGAAAGAGCCTGATTCAAGCTGCTTCATCTGAAGGGAGATGAACTGATAATTCCCACTCTCCACGTTCCTGGCTCTGGGGCGCAGAGTGGGAGGGGCGCCCCCAGCATTGGCACTCCGTCTCTGCTAGGATTGGGCCCCGGGACGCTCATTATCAGCTGGGTTTTTCCCAGCTCCTGAAGGGGTAGGCTTCATGCTTAGAAGCTCTTGAAGAAATGCTACAGGAACCACGGGAAGGACTTGGTGGAGAAGAGACTGAAGAGACAGGAGGCCACGGTTGCCACTCTGTTCTGTTCTAGATTTGACCTTCGCTGAGATGCAGAGAGTTGCTTTCTTGCAGGAGTGTTCTGCAGGGAATGAAGAGCACTGCCTTTTGGATAATAGCTTAGGAACTCTGCCCTACCCAGTCCACACTTTTCCATGGTGAAAACAAACAATGCCGACTGTGGACCTTCAGGGTTTTTTTTAAAGAATTATTTAATTTTATTTATTCATTCACTTATTTATTTTTTAAATTTTGACCAGAGAGAAACACACACACACACACACACACACAGAGAAAGAGGGAAAGTGAGGGACCAGCGGTTGGTGTAATGGCTATGTCGCTGGACTCCCCTGTAGGCGGATGGCGGTCGG
>NW_006160067.1:1949357-1956526 GCF_000334495.1 Tupaia belangeri chinensis
TTTTACTTATTCATTTATTCATTTAAATTTGACCAGAGAGAGAGAGAGACAGATACACAGACACAGAAAAAGTGCAAAAGTAAGCCACCAGGTCTGGGACTTGAACCATGGTCAGCCATGTGGGAGTGTCCAGCACCTTAACCACCATGTCACCTGCTGGTCCCCGGCCTTCAGGTTTGTTTGTTTGTTTGTTTTAAAGAATGATTTTATTTAACTTTATTTGTTTATTTTAATTTGACTGGAGAAGGGCAGAGTGACAGAGAGAGAAAGAGAGAAAGCAAGCCACTAGGTTTGGGACTTGAACTGCAGTCAGCCATGTGGGAGCCCAGCACCCTTAACCACCACACCACTGCCAGCCCCGACCTCCAGGTTTTTTGATGAAGACTGTTCATGTGCCTTCAGTTTTAGGTGCTGAACGAGTCCAGGCTACATTTTTTAAATGCAAGAGGTGCCCTTTGGTCCTTGTCAAACTTTCCTTATCGCACATAAGTTGAAGTATACACAGAGTTCTCATATAATTTGACCTGAGTTCATAAGAAAGGAATATGAAAAAAAAAGGAATATGAAATGAATTTAATACATTTGAAATATTTTTAAAGTAATTATTGTATTTATTTAACTTTATTTGTCATTATTATGTTTTAAATTTTGACCAGGGAGAGAGAGAACAGTGAAGCAGTCATGTCCAGGACTCAAACCATGATTACCCATATGGGAGTCTAGTGCCTTAACCACCATGTCACCTGCCAACCCCCATTTTAAATATTTTAGTATCTTGTTTTTAAAATTAGACATTGAGGGTTTACAAATGATATTTAGCAATTTATCATAACACAGTTTTGTGCCACTTCTGCTAGGGCGCGTGCGCTCGCCACACAGAAAAGCGAGAAATCACCCCCCAGGGGGGATGGCCACGCCGCAATCCCCTCTCCTCTGTTCTCTTCTCGGGATCTTGGGCACGCACGCACACACGCCCGGTGTGAGTTTTAAGCCACCGGGTCCGGGACGCGATCCACGGTAGACTACATGGGAGTCCAGCGACATAGCCATTATGCTAACTGCTGCTCCCTTTTTTAGCAGTTTTTGCTACAGGGCACATGCGCTTGCCAGAAAGACAGAGAGAGAGAGAGAGACAGAAAGCAAGAAATCACCCCCTGGTGGGGGGTGGCCACGCTGCAATCCCTTCTCCATTCTCCTCTTGGGATCTTGGGCACACACGCACACGCGCCCAGCATGAGTTTAAACCAGTGAGTCTGGGATTCGAACCACAGTTGACCACATGGGAGTCCAGCGACAATAGCCATTATGCTAACTGCTAGTCCCTGTTTTTTTTTTAAAGGTTTGCTGTAAGGCATGTTTGCTCACCACAGAGAGACAGAGAGACAGAGAGAGAGAGGGAAAGTGAGAAAGTCCCTCATCCCTCCACCCCCAGAGATGACCAGACTGCAATCCCTTCTCCTTCCTTCTCCTCTTAGAGGTTCTGGGCACATGCACACATGCTCCTGGCATGTTTTTCAAGCTCTGGGACCAGAACGCAAACCTCATAGCTGGCATGTGGGACCCAGCTGTCTTAACTACTATGCACCTGGCCACCTCTCACCATTTTGTAATCTTAGTATTTTCCTACAAAGAAAAACTTTTGTTTAGTTTCTCCAAGGTCATGTTGAGTCTATGGCCATGTCATCTAGCTTTTTTTGTTATCAACATCACTGTTTTTTTTTTTTTTTCTTTTAATTTCTTTCTTTCCTTCATGAGAGTTAACATGCTCATGTGTGAGAGAGATACCCTTTCAGGGTCTGGCCATGCCATGATCTCTCCCCAGCCTCCGGCCAGCCAGGATCACTGGTACGTCCATATTCAGGTATACACGGATCCAACCCTGGGGCTCCCGTGCAGCTCCAGAATTGCAAACCAGCATGTCCTGCCTGAACTATAGGCATATTTTTTATGAACAAAACTCCCCCCAATTTTTTTTTTTTAAATATGATACAGATCATTACAATCCCCCATTTCCAGAGGGTATTCTTGAGCTTGGGCAAATAACTTAACCACTGTAGAGTTTGGGTTTCCCATCTGCACAGAAAGAGTTGGTTTTACCTTGAAGGATCACATCTAAGAAACTCTTCAGCGGGGACCCAACTTGTCATCCTTCCAGGAGTGACCAAGCGGCTGTATGCCTGCATAGTTATGTGATGGGGACCCTGCTTCTTTGGTTCTTTGACTGCATAGCAGGTTCAGGCCTGCTGCAGCCTACAGAGTTGAGCCCCTGCACTGACGGGAAAAGGCTGCTCACCTGGATGTTCCTTTCAGAAGCCCAAAAAGATCCTGGTGGAGAAACAGTACTCCCCATGTTTTTGCAAAGATAACTTCTCTCTTTTTTCCCTCGGTTTACCTATTTATTTTTGCCACGAGAGATACAGAGAGGTACAACTCCTAATAGAGTTTTCACACCACAATCTATCCCCAGCCTCAGCCCGCCTGGGTCACAGGCATGTGTGCAGGCACAGGGCGACCTTGGGACACACATCCCAGACCATCCCACGTGGCCTCAGCATCTGGGAAGAGGCGCCACCAGGGCCGGTTTATGGAGATACCGTCTCAGAGACGGTGCTCCTCCCCTTCTAACGGGAAAGCCCGACGCTGAGAAGGATGAGAAGGTGATGCCGTTCTCAGAGTGCTGGGCAGTCGGAGTTTTGCCTCCTTCTCTAACGGGGTGCTGCTGTCCCCAGGTGGCTGGTCTAGTAGAAAGCTGCTCTCTCAGCAGGACAGAGTGTTTCTCCTCAGGGCTGTAGGAGTGTGACCTTGCTCATAGCCCAGTGTCACCCAGATCTTCAGATGCTGGTTTTCTATTTCCAGGCTGTGGAATGCTGAGGTGTCTGCCTACCCCTTTGGGAAGCCTCGCTTTGCCTTTCGGATTTGGGAACATGGAGGAGTCCTTGTGACAATGGGTGCTCACTGTCATTTTTCAGATCACTTTCTGTCTTTTCCCTCGGGATGGATGAGTATCGGAGTGATGGTTTGCTTGCATTCTTATTTCTTCACCTCACTTTGTTTCTAGAAATATTTAGATTACAAGGGAACTTTTTGCTTTTAAGTTTATGTCTGTATTTCTTAAGCAAGAGAGACAGTGCCCCAATGGAAGTCTGACAGTGTGATTATGGCCACGCAAGTACCTGGTCTGTCAGGGAGGTCTGAAGGCCAACCCGGGACCTTCCCACAGCTGGGTCAGCGTCACAGGAGCATTACCGCTGTGCCACTGTCCAGCCCTGAGAGAGCATTTTCTTTGAAGTATTTTGAAAGTGGTACTTTACTGAATACTATATATCTATATCTATATCTATAATATATACACACATATATAATATACATAGATCATATATATATAGTTTTCAGAACGGTTACAACATATTTTTCTATGTTTTTCTATGCAAAAATGTGTCATGACTTTTCCAACGACCCCATATACAAATTATAGAGCTATCTATATCTATCTAGCTATGTATTTATTTTTACTTGTGTTTTGCACATTAGTAAAAGCTTACTCTCTCTTTTTTGAACATTCATTTATTTATCTATTTATTTATTGTGATTTTTAAGCTGCTGGGTCAGGGACTTGAACCGCGGTGGTCATGTCCCAGCCAGTGCCTTTACCACTCACACCTGCTGACCCAAATCTTACTATCTTGAAAGTAATTTCAGAACTAAAGTCTTTGAAATCTTTGTGGAAAAATCTCTTATACTCCTAACACGTGGTATGGCCTTCTTGTAAACACCGGGAAAGCTTCCTCAGAAACTTGGAAACGATCTGTGGGTTTTGATTCAGACCTGATTTGAAAATGAATTGTAGAGTCAGACAGCAGCTAATTAGGCAGTAGTGCTCACGATCTATTGGCTGAGTGTTTCAGATACAGTTGTGCATTTTCTACCCTGGGTCTCTTTCTTAAAAAAAAAAAAAAAAAAAAAAAGTTTGAGATGTTTTTCCCATTACCATCTTGACATCTGCTGGTCACACTTGAATAGCTTGACCCAGTCTCTCAGCAGGGAGCCTGCGGTGGCCTTGCTTTCAATAGCCATGTCACCGACAGAGAAAACATATGGAATATTTCATTCCTGTCCTGTGCAAACAGCGTCTGGAGCTGTGAGAGCATGCAGCAGAAGGCTCCATGCTTCATGGGAGGTTGGCCAGTGTGTGCCCTAACCATAGGCTCTCTTGGGAATCAAACTTGCATTTCCAAAGCCCTATTACCTTCTGTGGAAAGGAAATCCATGTTTTTGATAAATCATTTTCTAGTATTTGAATTAAATTTGATTGCCTGCTTCCATGGTGGGGCTTCCTACTTAACATTTATCTCACCAAGGGGAATTCCTGTGTGTGTATGCACATGTGCACACACATGCACACTTAGGAGCTGCTCTTCCAGGTTTGATATGTGGTTTGTGTTGGGAACACAGATGTTGAATTCCCCGTAGAACATGCCTCGAGGGCTGTCTGCCCTCTGTTTACCTTGTCGGTCCCCAAGAAGATCAATTGCTTGCTCTTGGGCTAGCCAAGCACTGCAGCTCTGGCCTGGAAGGGTTTCTGTTGTGAGGTACCCGCCTTCTGCGTGGGGGCTTGGCATCTGGTCAGCGCTGGGGACTCTGCTGTGGCATTGAATCTGTAGTGTGGAAGCTCATCGGCGGGTGTGATGGGAGATGGCCAGCAACATGGAAAGAGGGGTATGTTACTTCCTGTCTTTCTCAGGTCTTACTCTGAGTTAGAAGAGTTTGCCCTGGGTGTGGGGGGGTGGCAGGTGGAGTGGTGGTTGACTACCACACTGAACTACCACAGAGCCGCTTGCGGTTTGAATCCCGGACCTGGCAGCTTGCTTTCTCACTTTACCTCTCTCTCTCTCTCACTTTGTCCCTCTCTGGTCAAATTACAATGAATGAAAAAATAAATAAATAAAATAAAATAATTTTTTAAAACAAAAAAAGAGTTTGTCCTTGGCAGCACTGTGGCTGAGGTGACATTCCAGAAGGAGAAAACAAAACAATACAAAACAAAAAACCCTACGCCATCCAAAGATGAGAGTATTCTTGACTCTGGTGGAGGGAGTGATGACGTTCGTTTTATCAGGGTCTTTTCCAGCCTTCAGGTTACACTCACCTGCATTTCTTGTTTTGCCGTTGCTCAGACATGGGGGCTGTTTTTGCTAGGGTCAAGTCATTAATTAATTAATTAATAGAAAGAAGCAAACTCCTGCTGATCATTTTATCTTCATATAGTCAGATATTTAAATTCCTTTGTCCATTTCATCCAGAAGGTATTTCTGATGGTTCTTGGACTCATGACTGGACATGAACTGTGCACTGCACGCGGGTTGGAATGATCACCTTTTCCCTTTTCGTGTAGGAGTAATCTCTTTTGAAGTTTTCTTTCTATTTTTGAGAAGCAAACTCCTGCTGATCATTTTATCTTCATATAGTCAGATATTTAAATTCCTTTGTCCATTTCATCCAGAAGGTATTTCTGATGGTTCTTGGACTCATGACTGGACATGAACTGTGCACTGCACGCGGGTTGGAATGATCACCTTTTCCCTTTTCGTGTAGGAGTAATCTCTTTTGAAGTTTTCTTTCTGTTTTTGTTTGTTTGCTACAGGACATGTAAACTCACTGGAGAGAGATACAGAGAAGGAGAGCGGGGAGGTGATAAAGCGCCCCCTCCCCTGGGGGTGGGTAGCCAGGCCACAATCCCTTGGGCACGCACATGCCCAGCTTTTTCAAGCCACTGGGTCCAGGACTCGAACCGCACAGCTGGCCATGTAAGACCCAGCTGCCTTCACCATCACACCAGGGACTGTCCCTGTAGTTCTTGCTGATAACAGATTTCCTTTCAGTTTGTTGGCTTAAACTTTTTAAAGGTTCTGTTTTACAGGTTTTCACTATTGGGCCTATTTGAGGCTACTTACTACGTTTTAGTCTTCATGTTTTTATTTTGTGTGGTTTCATCTTAGGTGTGACATCTTCCTTCACTTTTGCCACATAACTCTGATTATTTAGAAAATACTCCCCCCAAGCCTCCCAGCCCTAAATTTCACCCTTGTTAGTGTACTGGTTTTGAAGTCTCTATGGTCCCGTGACCACTGCCACTGTGAAGACCTCGAACATCTTCAGCATTCCTCCAGGTTTCCCAGAGCCCCTGGTAGCCTGCCCTCTTCCTCCTCCAGCCCCTGCAAATGTCGGACTGTTTTCTGCCTGGGCCCGACTGTATATGGTCTGGGCTTTACCAAAATGTCACGTCCGTGGAATGGCACAGAATCCGGCCTGCTGTGCAGTGGAGACTCTGCCTTGGTGTCTAGGTCAATACACAACACTCCTTTTCATTGCTCAGGAGTAGTGTGTGGATGTTTTACAATTTGTTTTTCCATTTCCCAATCAAGGGACATTGGCCTTGTTTCTGGCTTTGGCCATTACAGATAAAGCCACATAAAGGCCTTCGTGTGAAGGTAGGTTTCTATCTCACTTGCATAAATACCTAGAATGAGACCCTGGGCCATATGGTAACTGTATGTTTATAAGAAAATGTCAGTCTTGATTTAAAAAAATTTTTTTTTTCTTTATTCCTGATGGATGCACACATGAGAGAGAGAGAGAGAAGAGCTCTCTTCGCAGAGGCTGCTCTCACTACAGCCCCCTTCCTCCAGCCCGTGGGATCTTGGGCACATGTGTGCACGTCTGACGTGCTTTCAGGCTGACTGGACTGGGGTTTGAGCCATGGTTGCCAGGTGAGCTCTGGCTTCTGTTGAGCGGAGCATGCATTGCCACTGCGGCGGCCCTGGCCCTGGCCTTGGTTTTGATGTCTCAGAGCTGTTGTGAGATTGGCTATCAACAGTAGTTACAGCCTCAGTGTGTTGTTAGCATGCCATGTAGGGTTAGCACACACTGTTAAACCGGTTTGTTTAAATGCCTGTACTTTCGAAAGAGAATTCTTCGCTTCCTTCTTGGTCCCTGTCAGAGAGACATTATGATACCCTAGAAGACTCCTATTGAAGTGATGTTGTGATGTTTACATTGCTGGATTCCCACGTGGTCGACCGTGATTTGAGTCCTGGACCTGGCGGCTTAAAAACCTCACATCAGACTTGTGTGTGTGCATGCGTGTGTGTGTGTGTGTGTGTGTGTGTGTG